>NW_006408730.1:1968463-1974903 GCF_000296735.1 Chrysochloris asiatica | reverse complement strand
ATGACGTGGACAGATGGAGCAGCTGGGGACACTGGACTCAGGGAGGGAGAACGGCTGTGTGCTGGCAGCCGGGGGTGGGGGGAGTGGTTGGGCCTGTGAGGTGTACCCTTTGGTTATTTGACAATAGATGGAAGGGATTGTAATCATTGCAATGAAATGAAACACGATAGGATGAGTGTAAAGCTGATGTTCTCCCATGTAAACCTCACGATAAAAATTTAAAAACAGAAACAAAACAAAACTAGTGAATTTAGATGGTCATGATGGTCACATAAAGAATAGAAATTTATTAGGAAAAAAACCCGCAACTTCCGTGACAGTTTTCTAATATTGCTGACTTCTACCTGAAAATGAGCATTTATATCCTATTGGTTACTGAAACTCACCAAATAGTTGAATAGAATGTGAGAGGTCTGAGCTGGAAAGTCTCCTATATTCAGGAGAAGTTTACGCAGCATGTACATTAACTCATCCTGAAAGAAGAACAGAATTTTTATGCCTCATTTCGTTTCCATGCTGTAAGACATAGAACGGGTTTCTTAGAAAAAACATGAGTGGGTTGGGTTTCTTTACTATTATCTGCATGTTGATTTAAATTTTACTCCACATTTTAATATGGTTTATGAGGGCATTTAAAAAGATTCATGGAAAAATTCCTTTATTTTTCAATTTCATTTTTCTATAAACTTTTTGAGGCCCGCCTCTATGTGATATTTAGTGTGGGTTAAAGAATTTTTCACCCAAAGACAATAGTCTTTGTTTTTAGTTCCTGAGAGATAAGGTTAAAAACCTTGGACTTTTCCCAAGGATTCAGTGTTTTTTAGACCATACCTAAAGGCTTATGATGCATCCTGTTGTTATCTGACTATGTCCATTTTAGGGAGGAGGGCTGGAGTTTGAATTGTTAATGAGACCTTGAATGGGCACTGGAGTTCTGTTGGAAGTTCGTGGGAGAGTAGTATGCGCTGTTTATGGACATGGCCCCTCTGCATTGGAGAGTCTCCCAGACTTCCTCCTGCGTCTCTTCGTTTATATTCTTATTGTTCTAAAACTGTAATTGCAAGGATAGCTCTTATGGAGTTCTGTGATCATTCTAGTGAATTATCAAATCCAAGGGAGTAGTAGGAACCAGCAGGTAAGAAGAGAAGGTGACTTGGGGAACCCCAAAGTAATGACTCATATCCTGAGGGACAGAGGAAACCCAAACCAAACCCACTGCCATAGGGTTGATTTTGACTGATAGTGACCCTATGTAGGATTGACGAGACAGTAAATCTTTACCCTCACAGTGAGTTTGAACTGCTAATCTTTTGGACTGGTAGCAGTCCAATGGCTAGTCCACAGTGCAAAGAAGCTTCAAATTTATACCAGCAAGTCAGAAATAAGGGTGCCTGAGGCCCTTTGCTCTGTGTTTGACATCCTGAGGGGTAATAGGTAACTGCCTCAACTCTGTAGCCAGTTGATCAGAAGTGAGGGGGCCATGCATGCTTGCAGCTGATGTCTGAAGTCTTGTGCAGACTTGCCAGTGTAGAGGCCTCTGTCCTATAACTTGTGAGATCTGACCTAGATCCTGGTAGTTAGGGTTAGAGGAAGAAGTACTGCATTTGCAGTGATTTTATTTCCATAGTTTTATGTCAAGAGAAGTGAAATTTGGTTGGATCTTCACACTTTTCCAATAGTATTTAAACTATAACACCTCTCTCCTTGGAGCTGGTATATTATAAAATCACTAAGCAGTAGTCAGTTGTCTTTTTTACATATAAAAATTTAGACAGTGTCTATTGGGTTGCTAACCTGAAGGTCAGCAGTTCGAAACTACCAGCTGTTCCGCGGGAAAAATCTGAGGCTTTCTGCTCCCGTAAAGATTGCGGCCTTGGAAACCCTATACAGGGTCACTATGAGTTGGAACCGACTCCACGGCATACTACCATCACCACCATAGGTCACAGGCAAATCACTACCTAGGTATAAAAGAGCCCAGGTGGCACACAGGGTTAAGCATTGGACTATTAAGTGAAAAGTCAGTGGTTTGAACCTATAGTTGTTCCATGGGCGAACAAATAGGCAATCTGCTGCTGTAAAGATTTACAGGATTGAAAACATTATGGAGTACTTCTACTCTGTTCTTTAGGATCGTCAAGCATCAGAACCAACATGATGGCAGTGGGCAGTGGACCTCAGGTGTGATGGAACTATGAGAGTGACTTACAGCACTAAGTAAAGCTGCTTTATTGTTATTTTATGTTTCCTAGGTTTCAAGTCAAAGAGATTACAGCTAGCCCAAGGGAGAAGAAATTGAGATATTTGCGATTAACCCTACTTTTCAGGCACTAAATTTCATCTTCCAGTGAACGTCACCATACACTAGAAATGAACAAATAATTTTCAGTCATCAGTGGATTTTACCACTGACCAGAAAACTTTTGTTCTTTGGCATAATCTTTTTCTATGATGGTCTTGCGATATTTTTAATTAGTGAAGCCTGTCAACATATTTGGAAACATTTTACTTGCATCACAGATTTCCAAGAAATTAGAATCCAATAAGTTTACCTAACACTGTGAGAGCATTATACTGAATTTAAATCTTTGTGTAAAACATTGAGAATTTTGCAGTGTCCCCAAATCACCATTAGCAACGTTTCATATACATACATATACAGGTGTCAGTTAATGAAGAATTTCAGTACAACACAGCAAGGTTTAATATTGTTGACCATTATCATTATTTTAAAAGCACTTGGATATGTATCAAAGGACACTGATGCCGCCTGCACATCACTATAAAGTATTTTGCTTGTTTTTAACAGTGTTCATACACTTGGCAGCACAGTTACATAATGAAAGAAGAACTCACTTGTCTGTTGCTGATGGTCAGTTTCTCCAGAAAATGTCGAAGCACTGTTGATGGGTCTTCAATTAGGCAATTCCATAAGACTTGCTGGGCCACAGCGCTCACTTTAGAAGAGAAAGGAAAATGAACATTAGTCTTAAATAAAGGTCAGTGTATTTGATAAAATCAAATTTATTAAACTTTAGTTAGTCTCTTTAGCCTTAAAAAGGTTTTATATAGTCTCTGTCTTTTGAAATATGGTGTTTGTTCTTTTTGTCATTGCCTCTGAACATTTTCACCTATAAAGAAAAGGTAACAAAAAGTGTCAGATGGCCCTTGGACATTGACATTTCATTTGCAAAAATGAACCTGTGAATATATGCAATTGTCTTTGTCTTAGAAATCATCCTAATATTGTTGTTTTTGTTAAGTACCACTGAGTTAGTTCTAACTCATAGTGACCCTGTATAGGGTTTCCAAGGAGTAGTTGATGGGCTTGAACTACCAATCTTGTGGTTTAAATGCATCCTAATATTAGTAGGGGTGGATATTAATTAAAGTCATATTTCCTTGTTTATTGTATGAAGAAATTCCTGAAGAATATTGTCATTATTATTCCTAAAGTAATTATTTGGCTTTAGAAAATATGCTTTGGTTTAGAATGCACATGAATTATAGATGATCTTTTATTGTTCACATGAACATTTACATAGGGTCTTCCTTAGCAAGATAAACTACTGAGTCAATAATAATTAGGCTTCCAATTCTAATGACAAAGTCTTAAGAATAAACAAATGAGAAATAAAGAGCTAATTCTCTAGGGAGGATGGTCCAGTGTGAACTGAGTTTTGTCTTTTATAGTCAGAAGATGGATTAGTATGTTGTTGTTGTGAAGTGCTGTCGAGTCGGTTCCGACTCATAGCAACCCTGTATATGGTTTCCAAGGAGCAGTTGGTGAGCTTGAACTGCTGACCTTACAGTTCAAATGGCTTTGCAGTCTGGGGCATTAACCCACAGGGCCACACCAGGACTACCATGGTAAATACGGTAGTAGAGGCTTCAAGCTAACAGTTAAGATTTCTAAGGTGGCCAGATAATTGCTTTGATTTCCATGTGGCCAAATAAGTGGCTCTCTTTTCTTGACATAAGCAATGCTCCTGGACTTACCTATCTCATTTAAATACAATCTCCTGCTCATAAGTGGGGTGGGAGGATACAATGTGGACAATGATTATGCTACACATGTATAATGATAATATGCATAAATAACCCCAGCATGTTGTTGTTTGGGGCTGTAGAGTAGGCTCCAACTTTTAGCGACCCTCTGCACAACAGAATGAAACTCTGCCCAGTCCTTCATCACCCTCACAATCATTACACTAGAATCCAACATGTGTTCTTGTTAAGTGCCTTCGAGTCAGTTCTGACTCATAGCAACCTTGTATTGGGTTTCTGAGGAGCAGACCAAGAACCTTGTGCTTCACAGTCCAGTGCTTATCCTATAGCACCACACCAGAAGTCCAAGAGGCCAACATGTAGTCAGTAGGTATTATGGACAAGAAAACTTCCTTTGTCTCTATTAGATGAATACCTTAAATATTTTAAAAAAGCAATTGACAGTTTTATTAGCCAAAACTGTACCTGCCACTCCATCTTCCCGCACCTCACCATCTTCCATAAGATGGACAATGGGAAGAACTGCTGCACAGATGCATGCTGGGAACACAGCTTGTGGGGGCTGAGGCACATGATGGTTGGGGGTATGTTCAGTTGTGTGCTCCTCATCTGAAAATGGAGAAAAAATAGGAGTGGTTTTCTAAGTATTGTAATTCTCATATAATACCATTTTTTCAGTACAAAGTTGACTTATTTAACAGCATTATCCTAGAAATGATAAGAAAACGCATGGATTCAAAAAAGGTGAGGCTACATAGTAGCCAAAACAATCAACAAACCAATTCAACTCCCAAGTTCTGTCATTTTTTGTTTTATTTTGTGGACAAATAGAATGAAAGATCACTTCCACCTACAAATATGATTACAAAAAAAAGTAACAAATGTTGATAAATATGTGGAGCAACCAAAACCCTCATACTTTGCTGGTGAGAATGTGAAGTTGTATTGCCGCTTGTAATATAGTTAGACAGACTTTTCTACGAAGAAAATGTGTACATGACTATTTATAGCAGCATTATTCCTAATAGTCAAAGGTGCAAACAATTGAAATATCTATTAACTGATGAGTTGACAAAATACAGTATGTGCATGTGGTAGAATTTATTTAGAAATAAAAAGGAATGAAGCACTGATAATGCTACAACATGGATGAATCTTGAAAAGATTATGTTAAGTGAAACAATCCCAGTCTCTTTCTCTCTCACACAGTATTTTATAAATCTATTTCCATAATCTATTTATATGAACAAGAGTCCTGGTGGTGCTATGGGCTAGGTGCTAGGCTGCTAACCACAAGGTCAGTGGTTCAAATCCACCAGATGCTCCATGGGAGAAAGATGAGGCTGTCTGTTCTCATACAGATTTACAATTTAAAAACCTTCTATAGGATCCTATGAATTAGAATGGATGGCAGTGGGTTTATTCCTATGAGGTGGACAGAAGAGGCAAGTCCATAGAAACAGAAAGGAGAACAGTACTTTCTGGAGGTGGGCAGAGTTGGGGGTGAGGAATGATGGCTAATGGATGTAGGGCTTCTTTTTAGGATGGTGAAAATAGTGATGATGGTTGTACACCCTGTGAGGGCTATAAATCACATACTTTAAAGGGGTGAATTCTGTGGTGTGTGAATTGTATTTCAATAAAGCTGCTATAGAAAAATATAGAGCTATGCCTTGTACTCTGTCCTCGTTGTTGTTGTTAAGTGTGGAGGAGTTGGTTTCTGAGGAACAGCTGTTAGGTTTGAACCTCTGACCTTGTGGTTAGCAGTCCAGTGCTTATCCTACAGTGTCACACCAGGACCTCCCTGTCCTCATGTTGTTGTTGTTAAGTGCTGTCAAATTGGTTCCAACTTACAGCAAGCCTGTATAGGATTTCTGAAGAGCGACTGGTAAGCATGAACTACCAATTTTGTGGTTCAAACCGACATTGCAGTCTAGTTCATTAACCCACAGCACCACACCAGGATCTCCTTGTCCCCATATGTTGTTTCTGTTGTTAAGTGCCGTTGAGTTAGTTCCAAATGATAGTGACCCTATATAGCGTTTCCAAGGAGCAGCTGGTGAGCTTGAACTGCCAACCTTGTGGTTCAAACCAACCTGGCAGTCCAGTGCATTTATCTGCAGTGCCTCATGCTGTTGTTGTTGTTAGGTGCCATTAAGTTGGTACCAACCCATAGTGACCTTATGCACAGCAGAATGAAACACTGCCCGACCCTGAGTCAACCTCACTACTGCTGCCACACTTGAGTCCATCATTGCTGCCACTTGGCCACTCCATCTCTTTTTCTCTGACCCTCCACCTTACCAAACATGATATCCTTCTCCAGAGACTGGTGCCTCCTGACAATATGTCCGAAGTATGAGAGACGAAGTTTGGCCATCTTGGCCTCCAAGGAGCACTCTGGCTGCACTTCTTCCAAAATGGATCTGTTG
>NW_006408730.1:1946183-1967873 GCF_000296735.1 Chrysochloris asiatica | reverse complement strand
TTCCCATGTTCTGTTTGAACAACTGCCTCTTGGTCCATGTACAGATTCCTCATGAGCACAATTAAGTGTTCCGGAATACTCATACTTTGCAATGTTGTCCATAGCTTGACATGATCCACAAAATTGAAAGTCTTTGTGTAGTCAATAAAGCACAGGTAAACATCTTTCTGATATTCTCAGCTTTCAGCCAAGATCCATTGGATATCAGCAATGATATCCCTCATTCCACATCCTCTTCTGAATCCAGCTTGAACCTCTGAAAGTTCTCTGTCAATGTATGATTGTAGCCGTTTCTGTAAAGTCGTTTACCTTTAGTAAAACTTTACTCGCATGGGATATCAAAGTGATTGTCTGATGATTTCTGCATTCTGTTGGGTCACCTCTCTTTGGAATGGACACAAATAGGGATCTCTTCCAATCAGTTGGCGACATATTTGTCTTCCAAATTTCTTGGCAGAGATGATTGAGGGCCTCCAGTGCCGCCTCATTTTCTTAAAATATTTCAATTTTTATTCCATCAATTCCTGGTGCCTTGTTCTTTGCCAATTCTTTCCATGCACCTTGGACTTCCTCCTTCAGTATCATTGGCTATTGATCATACGCTATCTCGTGAAATGGTTGAACACCAACCATTTCCTTTTGGTACAATGACTCTGTGGATTCTTTCCATCGTCTTTTGATGCAGTGCCACATAGGTTGTGAGTAATTAGCATTGGTCATTTGATAAAACACCTCAGGGATATGGAAAAGAGGATTGAGAATCACTGACCCATTTACTTCTATATAACTTATTGGTGATGACTTTATAGCTCAGGGATGAAATAGTATAATCATGAACCAGTGAATCCCAGCCAATTAGTTATCATTGTTGTTAGTTGTTGAGTCAGTGCCAACTCATGGTGACCCCATGCACAAAACAATGAAAAGGTGCTTGCTTGGTCCTCTACTATCTTCAAGACCATTGTTTTGACCTCTGTATATTGAATGCCTTCTGGCTTACAGGTCTCGTCTTCTATTCTATTGTGATCTACTGGACTCCAACTGGTTAATTTTTAGAATCAGATCGCCAAGCATTTCTTCTTAATCTTAATATAAGCTCCATTGAAATCTGTCTTCTCTGGATGACCTTGTTGGTATTTGAAATACCAGTAACATGATTTCTAGTATCATTGTTGTTGTTGTTAAGTGCCATTGAGTCAATTCTGACCCATATGCTCGACTCTGCATAGGGTTTTCAAGGAGTGGCTGGTGAGCTTGAACTGCTAACCTTGCAGATCAAACTAAATTCACAGTCAGTGCATTAATCCACAACGCCACACCAGGACTGTAGAATCACAGTAACATGCAAAACACAGTAGGACAAGCTGGCAGATGGATAGCGGTATTCATTATAGGAAAATATATTTTTAACTTCTTGAAACTAAAGAGCATCACATGCTCCTCCTCCCACCCCTGGAGTAAGTTTTCACTAAAGGAGCAGCATAAGCTTTGGCCTTTCTATGATCATGAAATTATCAGAGAACAGTATTTTAAAGCATCCCATTGAGCCTTAGCTTCATACTGGAGTCACATGAGGAAGTTTCAACAACTGGTCCCACCTTCAGAGATTGTGATTTGGGCATTTTTATTAAGCTCCCCACTTGATTATGCTGTGTAGCCAGAAATGAAAACTACCAACTGCCTAGAATAACCTCTCCTGAACTTTTAGCAATATAATTACATACAACGTGATTAAAACAGAACCAGAGTCAATTAAAAAAAAAATCTGAGATAAAGTAAAAATAATCGTATTTAGCATACCACTTGGCCTAACAGATTTTTAGTATCTCAAGTCATCAAACAAGTTATTTAATGAAGATAATAATGAAGTGAATTTATTATCTGGAAAATGTTTTAAAATGCCAATGTCATGAAGAATCAATTCACATTTGCTGGAGGACACACCTTCTGCACTCACGGCTGAGCGCACTGACCAGACAGACCCTCGGCGGAAGGAGTAATTCCGGTGGGAAGTGCTGGACGTGCAGGAAGGACTCACAGACAGCCGGCGGGATGCCAGATTGGTGACTTCTTCTACTGGCAAAGAAAATGGGAAATGTGAACTTTGGTTTTATAACAAAAATGAACATTATAACACCTATATTTGTACTTTTATCACAAGTGTACACTGCTCTCAGAATATAAGTACAGGGAAAAAACTCTACAGAAAAAGTCCTCCACATTTAAAAAAGCTGGAAAGTCAATCACTGAATTTAGAATGACTGATAAATCATTTTCTGATAGTCACTGATCAATTGCCTGCACTTGTGAAGGTTGAAAGTCGTTAATGGATTGACTTTATTTTTTAATGATGAATGATACACTGCATTTCTTTAATCCACACTCCGGATTCTCCTGTTTCCTGAAGCACAACCATTACTTGACCTATTATCTTAGTGGGTCATTCAGTATGGAGCGCGTACTCCACTGGAACTAAGGAACATCACACATTCCTCTGAGAGGCAGACTTCATTACAGGAGTAACATAAGCTTTGGTCATGGTACCAACATGGAGAAAACAACTTCCTTCTTTCTTTGAGTGGTTGTCAGGAGGTGAGAGAAAGAGTTGGAGGAGGCAAATCACCTCATAAAATTGTCAGTGCTTATTCAAGACAAGTTCTTTCCCTGTGACTCAGCTCTCCCTGCCCTCCCAGTGGTCCCATGTGTAGAAGGCACCTTCTTCTTCTGGCTCTGAGTTGGGTGTGCAGGTGGGTTCATAGCAAGCCTCCTGGGTGATGGGGATGGCTGTGATGAGGCTGGCTTCTCGACCAAGACGTTTCTTCTCTTCCTCCTGTTGTAAGTTCTTTAAGATATGTTCAGCCCTTTGATGAGAACGGGATACAGCCCGGGCAGAGAAAGATTTCTGCGAAGACATGAAGGCAAGTTGACTTAATAAAAAACACTTCTGTGAGGTTGCAGGCATAAAAATGTTCAAATGAGTTACACAAAGGTCTGTCCTTAGGAAATGTTAAGAGTAATCATGCTCTCTAACATTTTTCATAGAGTTTTTTATTGTTTTTTTTCTACCAAGTTTCCAAATTGTGTGCAACTTAAGTTATTCTTTTCACTCAATTAGGATAATTTTTCAAAGAAGTCTATAACTTCTGGATTTGGGGTGATGATCAATGATCCATTCTTTAAATAGTTAAGACAAAATTTTTTAAATGTTACTGTTTCTTACCAAATATTTTTGAACTGGTTCTAAATGAAGGACATGTGTTTATTAGCTGCAAAGGCATAAAGGAGATATGTCAAAATTTCTAACAAAGGACAGCAGATTCTCCTGTGCAAAATGACTATTCCATTTGTGTCTTAATCATGATGATTAATTATGCTGATACATGTTCCAAGAGCTTTGGGAACAGGGTTAGTTGTCTTAAAGCCAGGATCTTTGGAGTTTGTTGCTACCAATTTGAAAAAAAACAACAACAAAACAAAACATCTTGATTACAACAGCCATATCATATCCCTGTGTCTAGAGACAATTAGTGGTGTTTCTCTCTCTTCTAAAGGTTTGCTTTCATAGAAGCCCCCTTTGTGCTGCATCTTAACATAAGAAATAAAGGTTTCTTACAGGGTTGCTATGAGTCAGAACCTACTTGATGGTATTAACAACAACAACAACAATGATGATAAATGGCACAACAGCAATCTAGGGCAATTGATGGGTCACATGCTATCTTTCCTGTAATAAGAAACAGGATAAGAACCATGGGATGAGGAAAAAAGAACTGGATATAGAATCAGGGGACTTGGTTTCAAACCTGTTGTGAACTAGGTTAGAGAGTGTACATGGCTCTGATGAACTAGTCTTCAGTACAGGGGCAAATGCATTCTTCTACACTCTTTCAGAGTTTATATCATTAACTGTCAGGTAGCTTACATATCATGAGGTAAATTAAATTTTTGTGTGTATGTATAATAAGTAGGGACAAACATGCTACCTTTAATCAAGAAATCAATGCACAATGTTTAATTTATTAACTTAATAAAGTGGCTGCTACTTTGATTATAAAACAAAACAATGTTGGGCTCAGAGGTCTGCAAATGCTCACTACCAGATGTTAATTCCTTCTGTTCTATTGACAAGAACAAAGACCTTTTGTGGCTGATTTTCTGTGCCGTTATTATATTTTTATGACAAAAATAAACAAATGATTTTGCAGACTCAGTAGTCACTCTTTTATATGTGCATCACGGAGCCAGAAGACATAGGAAAGAAACATCCTGTTACTCACAGACTGGTCTTCATTAATGGGGTCCTGGACACTCCCACTGCATTGAGGGACCCATGGAGGGTCAAACATGGGGACAGATGGCATTCCAAGCACTGGCGATGGTAGAGTGAAATTTATACTGGGTGGCGGGATCTGTTAGTTGATATCAGAAGAATGTGGTGAATAAGATAGAAAATAAGATCAAATGTGTCTGCAGTATAATTACGAGACAATCTGTTCAGTGTTAAGGATCGGATTCTCCAGGGAACAAACAGGCATCATGGAAAATGGCTATACGCCCATATTTTCTGTTATAGAACATAGAAAGAACTTTGGAGTTCAGTTTACTTTTCTGTAAAATTAAGGATTTCTCTATTGGTGTCAATCACCCTATCTTTTCAAAAAATATTTGGCCAGTTATACTTCCAAACCTCTTTTATATGCATATCTCTGGGGATGATAGTGAGGTTTCAAGGTTTATGAGTATGCAGACTTAATTTTCTTACTCTGTATTGTATGTTTCAATTTTTTAACATCAAGAATTCATTCATGTATGAATTAGGTTTGCATATATAATTAGGGGAGAAGAAAGAAACATTTTTTTCACCATACACTGTGGCTTTGAGATTCAAGAATTGGAACTAGATTTACTTATGTAATTCCTAGCTGCAAAGACTGCCTCACCTTAAAAATCTGCTGTGCTCCCTCCTCCATCCGGGGCCAGACCTGATAGCGAAACCTCCAGAGTGTGTGGAATTTGAGGACGGCGTTCAGCCTCTGCACAGTCTCTGGGTGGTGGAATTCTGACATCAGCATGTCAGACACGGCCTCAGGAACTTTCACGGCACACAGCAGGAACATGGCGGCTAGAAGCAGTCAACAGTACACAAACTAAACATCTCCTAACTTTGTTTGATTACAGGGGGTGAGGGAAAGTTAAAACTGTGCCTGTCTCCTGAAAATCACTCCTGGACTCTAATGGAGCCAGGCCACCACCACTGGCAGAAGCAAAGCTGTTTCAACCTATGGAAGCCAAACATTCTGTGTGCCACCAGTCTTTCAATATCTAGTAGGCAGTGTTGTCCCTACAGTTGGTGTCACTGCCCCCAAGACCACAAAGAATCCTTAGTAATGTTTATTATCAACATTAATCATAAAATGATGTGTGCAAAATGTTGTCGTTGTTGTTGTTAAGGGTGGTCCATTCGGTTCCAACTCATAGCTACCCTGTGTCGGGTTTCCAAGGCTTTAAATCTTGTGAGAGCAGAAAGCCTCATCTTTCTCATTTACTCCATGGAGCGGTGGGTGGACTCAAACTGCGGCACTTGTGGTTCCCAGACCAGTGCTTATCGTAGGGAGCCACTGTGCTCCCATGTGACAAATATCAAATGTAAACTGCTTAAATGTAGTGTTTCTTAGATTACATGCGTGCTAACAACAAAATTGTTTCATAAATTCTTTCTACATTGAATTACATTAGTTACAATATTATTAGTAGCCAAGCAGAAGCCTTCTTAAATTTTTCTCCTTTTCCTACTTATTCCTAATTACTAGTTTATTCTCAACATCAGTTGTTGATATAGGTTCACAAATATTAATGACAACAATATTGTAGCTAAAACACCCGAAAACTTGACAAAATCAGCAACTACAAATCACTGCAGCTCTGAAAACAGCAGCACATGCTTGAAGCATGAAGCATGCAATCTGAGGCATCATTGTAACTGGGTAATAATGACAGCCCGACCGACCAGAGCACTTTAGAGAATTCAAAACGGAAACCAGCACAGAGTTGTTGCCTTGCAGGTATATTGATCTGTGTAAACTGGGCTTGTGAAAACTGTTTTTGTTGCTCTAACTATGAAGATATTTTTATAAAAATAATAAATTTCTGCTTAAACTGCACAAAAATCTAGTAGACAGTGATTTTGGTTTACCTTTTCTAACAGTCTCACCTGGTGCAGTCCACAGCCCCCCTCCCCCACCAACCTCTGTGCTCTCATGCTGTTGTTGTTAAGGATTATCCAGTTAGTTCTGACTCAGAACAACCCTGTATTGGGTTTCCAAGGCTGTAAGTTGTTATTAAGGCATAAAGCTTCATGTTTCTCCTGCATAATGGTTAGTAGTTTTGAACTGCTGACCTTGAGGTTGTCAGCCTGACTTGTAACCGCTATGCTACCAGAGCTCTTTAGGACAGAGTAAAACTACCCATAGAGTTGTCTGAGAGTTACAGAAGCAGACTCTCATCTTCCTCTTGCATAGTGGCTCCTTGGTTCAAACCACTGACCTTTTGGTGAGCAGCCATATGCTTTAATCATCATGCTACTATAAAGCTCTGTAATCTAAGCCACACTCACCTGATATTAAACCTGTGTTTTAATGAAAGTAAAGATATTCACTGCAGTATTGTATAAAAGAGCAAAAAGCTGAAATCAACCTAAAGTTTCGTTAAAGGTCTTGATTTAATAATTATGATATGCCTATTCATTCATTGTAGTATTTACTAGCTATTAAAATGATTGAGAAAGAACTATAGACTGATGTTGTGTGGCTCTGTGGGTTAATGCACTGGACTGCAAAGTCAGTTTGAACCACAATGTTGGCAGTTCAAGCTCACCAGCTGCTCCTTGGAAACTGTATACATAGTCGCCGTGTGTCAGAACTTAACAACAAACAACAACAAATATAATAACTAAACAATGAAAGGTATACAAGTCTCTGTGGCATATTTCCATTTGTGTAAAAAAAAAAAAAAAAAATATATATATATATATACTTACATATGTATACATGCATAATGGGCCCTAGATGAATTGCTGATAAACTTAAAAACTTGCTGCCTCTGGGAAGAGGGACCAGGAGTAATTGGGAAAAAGGACAAAATATTTTACTTCATATGCTTTTGTACTATTTGACTTTTTTTTACCATTTGTATACCTCAACTAAAATAATTATGTAAAAATAAAGGAATCAGTAAAAAAGACAATGAAGTACACAGATTTTTAAACTATCACTTACTAGCTATCTGACCTTGGACAATTACACAAATTTCAATAAATTTGTTTTGGTATTGTGATTTGGACATATAACATTTAATAAATCTAATGATAGTGATTCCTGGTAAATGTAGGAAAAACAGCATATACAGTTTTATCTTTTGTAAATATAGGGCAAATATATGTCAAGGGGAAACCATAGGTTTCATACTGGTCTTATGTAAACCACATAGTGAAATCCGAAGGATGCACCTAGAACCTGGGTCTGTTTTCTATAGTGCACAGTGCTGTCTGTAGTTGTAGAAATTAACATCGACCTGACCTAGTGAGTGAATGGAATGAATTTCCTTCTCTCTTATTTTAACACTTGGATCAGTAACAGCAGTGGCGGCATGAGCAGGTCCCATGTGGTCTTTGTTTACCTGCTGCCCCTGCCATGTGCTCATCCATGCTGAGCAGAAGCTCCCAGGCAGCTGGCTGGATGTCTCCGTACATCTCCTCTGTCAGAATGGGTGCTGCCTTGATTAACAGAGATAAAGGAGCAGGTGACAGGCTCATTACCTGGAAAAGATGAAAACCATGTTTTAAAATCTTCTAAGGCGCTGATTGCTGTACTCCTGAAATTGGAGAACCGTTCTCCGTGCCTTTGAGTCTCTTTACTTTCTTTATCTTAAAGTTCTGTCTAAAATGGGCACATACTAAGTTGGCATGGCATGTACTAAGTTTCGTATCTTATGAGTTCTTTCACAATTAGAAAAACTATACTAATTTTATAATGATTTCAGTACAAAAACTGCTTACAACTACACAAAAATAAATTTCAGATTATTCTTTTTCTACAAGAAAAGAAAGACTTCAGTAAACACATACTTTTGCCAAACATCCCAGTGGACTTTTAAAACATGCATTTCCTTCCTATTAAGAATTGATTTCCACTGAAAAATATATGCAACCTCTACCTTACGAAGGAGTTTCATTTAGAAAGTAAGTTTTCTAAGCCACTGTGAACCTGAAAGGAATTTTCTCTGTGAGACAGCATTATACATGAGGCTATGCCCCAGGTTGGGCCATGGAATCCTATTTAACCTACCATTTCAGATCATTTAAATGATGAAAGTAAGTTGTAGACAAGTTTAGGCCTTAACCATCATTTCAAATCCCAGAAAAACAGATTTTTTTTTAATCCTGAATAAATGTATTACGATTTAGGGCTTAGGCAGTAATAACAACATAACAACGCATCATTATAATACACACTGGGGAGTTTGAGCCTCCAACTTTGTGGTTCAAACCGACCTTGTGATCCAGTGCTGATCCTACAGCACCACACCAGAACTTCAACAACGATGCGTTGTGTACTGATTGGGGAAGGAAGTAAATGTACTATACCTTTTAGTTGAGGCAATAACCCTTTACGATACATCCTATAGTTATAATCCCTATTGTATAAATAAGGTGATTAAGATGAAGGGAAATTTAGTAACTTGCCCAAAGTCCCAGAGCCAAACCAGCAGAGGTGGGCATATGACCCCAGACTGTTTCATTCTAAAATCTGTGAATGTCACCATAATGCCCTAGTGGGAAAGTAGCTTGACTTTGCATTTCCAGTCAAGCTCCCAAGACATTTGCAGTTTAGCTAGAAGGACATTTTTCCTTGCACACTTGGTGGCACCCTTGCCCACCAATTCAAGGGGTTTTTATACTAACACTGCATTACATGTTGATATTGCATGCTCCAAACATTAGTAAACTAGATATGTGAAGCTCCCTCTATACGAATGTTCCATGACTGTGTCTGATCCAGCTGTCAATACCTGGAGTCTGATGTACTTAAGCATTCCAGAATCTTTTTTCCCTTCCAGGTTGGCATCTGAAACTCTCTTCTTCAGAGAGGGTGTCCTCAGGCATGACTTATCGGAGCACTGAAAAGAACAGGAGATAAGCGATGAAGACTGTTTTCCTTTTGCAAAAAACCAACAGTGCTGTGTTTCCCCCAAATTCTCCAAATGGCCATCTTTTAATAAAAGGGATGATTTGAAGTCCTATTGTAGGCCAATTCTCTCTGAAAGTTAATTTTGCAACGAAATAGGAGGTTAGAGATATTTAGCAGCAAACTCCTCTTTTATTACTGAGGAAGTTGGGATCTAGACCAAGTCACAAAATTAGTTATTTGCAGAAAACAAAGAAAGGACATGGATGGCTTGATGTCTATTCCAGGGCTAATTATACCCCACTGAACTATTAAAAAGATAGTTCTTTAAAAATATTAAGTCATTCAAGATCCATTCACTAAGTTGGATGCTGCCAATTGAACCATCTGACCATGGAAAAAAGAGAAGGTTTCACAGAAGACTGTTAGAAAGTTCAAGGTAAAAGCTAGGGTCATCAAGAGAGTATAAATTCATAGTATCCGTGATCTAGGCCTGAATTGTTCAGGTGAAATGGTTTCTTTATAAAATACGCGTCTATAGGAGTCCTGGAGTCCTGATGTGGCGCTGTGGGCTAATAGGTCAGACTGCAAAGTCATTTGAACTGCAAGATCAGTGGTTCAAGCTCACCAGCTACTCCTTGGAAACCCTATACAGGGTTGCTGTGTGTCAGAATTGACTCGTCGACACTTAACAACAACATAGGAGTCTTGGTGTGGTTCTGTAGGATAAGCACTGGTTCACAAGGTCTGTTTGAACTGCAAGGTTGACAGTTCAAACTCACCAGCCACTCCTCGGAAGACCTATTCAGTCTATGACTCCAAACCTACTCAACAGCACTTATCAACAATAGGAGGCAGCGATCCATCTTTCAAACTGTTTCCTCAAGTAGGATCAAAGTAGACCCAACTCATCTGCATAAGCACAGAAAAAAACAGTTTCCTCCTCTGACTCCCTAGAAACCAAAGAATGGATAAACACAGCAGCTGGGAAAAGCCTTCATCCTTGTCCTTCCAGTGACAGGCTCTTGTTTATTTATCCTGAGTCCTGAATCTCCCTATTTCTATACTCCAGGCTGTACACACAGGGAATCCTGCTCCTTGCACAGAATAAATGCTCATTTGTTTTCCTAGTGCCAGGGCAATGAAATAATTTCTCCCCTTATGCCAAGAGGAAAAACTGAACTGCTTAATGATTTTTTTTAAAACAGAGCTTCACAGTGTTATAGATGGAGATATTTTGAAGGAAAAGGCAAATTAGAAAGCACATGAATGTTCCAAGAAAGTCTTTAAAAAATCTGACCAAAGCAAAAAGGCCTAAGACAATGCATCTGTTATGTGACTGGTTTGGAATTAACGTTTTAGTGAACTTAGAAGCAACTGAACAGTGCTTGCTCAGTCTATTAAAAGACAAAAACATGAGGATACATACTTAGGTGAGAAATCATGTATTGCTTCTGTCTTTAAATGTAAAAGCAATATATAGCATAAATGACATGCCTATTTTACATAATTAAAGTTATTTTTTTCAAATTATGTATGGCAACCATCTTCCATATAAATGTAAGGGTGTATCTGGATTCTTTTTTAAAAGAGTCCAGTTGCTTCAAAAGTGACAGTTCTGTATTTTTATTCCTATTTATAAAACAATATAAGTACATATTGTTGTTGTTGTTATGTGCCGTGGAGTCAGTTCCGACGCATAGTGACCCTGTACAGGGTTTCCGAGGCTGTAAATCTTTACGGGAGCAGAAAGCCTCCTCTTTCTCCCATATTAGAATATCTGAAAAGAGAAAAACGATGAAGAAACCAAAATTCCCTATAGAGCTACTTCTTGCTTATTGACTGTCTGGTTATCTGACATTTCCCATTTAAGACAACTCTGAAAAAATCTCAGGCAGTGCCTCTGATGGTCTGGGCCCCAAGTGGGGTCATGGCCAAGCACAGGGTGTTCTCTGCAGGCCACTCTGAATGATGTACCATAAGCCCCAGCGACAGCTGAGGGATGGTGGCCAACTGGTTGTGGGTGGACTTCTGTTTGTCCTCGATATACTCTGGCCATGGAGGGTGCAAGTCAACAGCAAGAGAATTGCAGGGGGAGGTCAGGTGAGGGTCTGATGGTACCAGAGAGATCAGTGAGAGGATCAGAGGGAGGGAACTGTGCAGGGCTGTGGGAATGGGGTGGATGGAGGAAGAGTGAGGTCCAGCCCATGGTGGGTGGCAGGAAATAGTGCAGCAGGAGGTGGCTAACACCCAACCACCCCCAATGCACCCCCAACTCCTCTAGAGCTCTGTAGTTGTGGGGAAAGTGTGGTGGGTAAGGCAGACCCACTGCAGCACATGCATGCTTAATGAGCAGTAAGCAACCAGCTGGGAACACTAGCATGGAAAACAGGGTGAGCCCCCCATCAACTCATGCAATGCTGATTCTGCATAACAATCTGGTCAGGAGGACTTAACAATGAGGATAAATTAGGAGTGGCTGCAATTCCCAGGCCAGCCACTAGCCTCAAGTCAGTTACTTGCCACAAAAGATAATTGACTAGGAAGCAGAATATTTAATTATTTTAATTAAAATATTATGCATTCACTTAGTTATGTGATAATATTTATTAAGAGTTAACCACATGCCATGAATTGGGAATATGATGAGACGCCAAACACCCAGGGTTCCTGTCCTTATGTAAGAGAGAGAGGCAGCAAAAGCAAACATGAAAAAGCAAGGCACGCAGAGAAGGAAATACATACCATGTGAGGGTGGTAAGATGAGGCTGGCTCATACGCTTGATATCACAAGGTATTTAAAGTTTGTGAAAATTTGAGTCAGCCTACCGGACTGTCTAGGTAAGGGATTTATTCACATTTCTGGGAAGTAGCATCATGGCAATAGATAGATAGATAGATAGATAGATAGATAGATAGATAGATAGATAGATAGATAGATAGATAGACAGATAGATAGATGATAGATAGATAGATAGATAGATAGATAGATAGATAGATAGATAGACATAGACAGACAGATGCCTTCATGCCACAGTGAGCTTATGTCCAATAGAATGAAACACTGCCTGGTCTTGAATCAGCTTCACAATCTCAGGCCTATCCGAGTCCATTGTTGTTGTTGTTGTTAAGTGCCATCGAGTCGGTTCCGACCCATAGCGACCCAGTACAGGGTTTCCAAGGGGTGTAAATCTTTACGGGAGTAGAAAGCCTCATCTTTCTCCCGCGGAGCGGCTGGTAGTTTCGAACCGCTGACCTTAAGGTTCGCAGCCCGATTCGTAACCACTACGCTACCAGAGCTCCTATCCGAGTCCATAGTTGAGGCTATAGTGCAATCCCATTTCACCAAGGGATTCCCATTCCGTCATTGGTCCTCTACATCCATAAAAACAGTGCCCTCCTCTAGGGATCGATCACTCCTGAAGATGTGACCAAAGAAAACAAGTAATATACAATATGCAGTGGTGATGTTTTCATGGGCTCGTTTTCAAAATTAGATCACCAGGCTTTTCTCCCTGGTCTGCCTTAGTCTGGTAGCTCTATTGGAATTTGCCCACCACCTGCTGGGTTACCTTGCTGGTAACTGAAATACAGGTAGCATAGCTTCTAGCATCATAGCAACACACAAGACACCATGACAGATGGACAGACAGGTGGTAAGACAAGCCAGTAGAAATGCAATGATAATCCATAAAATATAGTCTAAACTCTTGTGCCTCAGACATCTTTGATACACACATAATGAACATTTCTGTGGGAAGTCATTCTGGCCCATGAAGTCAAGATCCAGTGTCTGGTCTTGATTTCACAACAGTGTTGTCCAGAGTTTTATAAAAACATTAGTCCTGCAAGAAATAATTTGACTTCTTGCCATTTGTATTGCTTCACACAAATTACTGACACTGTATCTTTCTTGGGGGAAGCAAGTTTCAAATTTTATCCTGTTACCCTTCGGATTGAAAAGAAACAATATTCATCATTGTTTGTCATCATCACCCATTTATTTTTATCATCAAGGATTAATTGAAGAGCTGCTGAATTTAGAACACAGTACTAGACAAGATACAGACATATAGGAGAAACTGAAGAATTCACTGGTGAAGGTAATATATACATACATATAAGATGATAGCTAATAAAAGGCCCTGAAATTTAGAAGTGCACTAAAATTAACTAACAGAATGTGCAGTGAGTCTCTGAGCATTGAAATGCAGATTAGCAGATTGATCAAAGTTACATGAGTTACAAAATGTACTAACTGCCACAAATATATTCTGCCACAAAAAATCAATTAAAAATGAAATGGGAATAAAATGTCAGTTGCTCATGAGACTTGATTCTAATCAGAACCACTGCTTTTATCCTTGATTTATTGCCTATTCTGTTTTCATTTTGGCTCTGCAAGTGTGGGCATTGTTCATTTATGTGACAGATTCAGAACAGGTAAATGGAAAAATGATAGAACAAAAGAGCTTGAGCAGGAGGCTGACATTTGGAAATCAAGTGTTTATCACAGGAGACACTGCATGCTTTCTGCCCTCCACTTGAATGACTCATAAATGCATTAAGAGTGTTAGCTGTTGTTAGCTGTCACCGAGTCATCCCTGACTAATGGCGGTCCCATACACAACAGAATGAGACTTTGTACCATCCCCATGTTCACTTACAGACTGCTCCACTGTGATCTATAGGCGTTTTACTGGCTGGTTTTTGGAAGTAAATATCCAGATCTTTCTTCCTAGTCCTTCTTAGTCTGAAAACACCACTGAAACCTGTTCAGCATCATAGCAACGTACAAGCCTCCACTGGCAGAGGTGGTGGCTGCTTCAGTGTGAGGTGTATGGCTAAGGAATCAAATCCAGGTCTTCCACATGGAAGACAAAAATTTTACCACTGAATAGAGGATGCTAACTTTTGCCCTACTTTCTACTTCCCTTTCAGAAATGTAAGAGACAGCAGGCAGTTGGTAAGACTCTCTTGTAGCTTCAGGCCAATATCGTGGTTTGGCTATAGGTGAAGGACCCTAGAACTATAGCCTCTTATTCTCCATTATAAGTGAGATACCAGTAGATACCATGCTCAATATAAGATATATGATGGTGTCAGCTCTGAAGGAATTCATGCTGCAGTGGATAAGGAAAAATAGTATCACAAATAGCTCCATTCTTCAGTCAGAGTCAGAGTAATTTAAAACCTCTCAGTATTTCCTATTGCTCATAGGATAAAGACAAACATCTTTACCACACAATCTGTTCTCTATTTGCTTGCACAGCCTCATCAAGTTCCACAATTCTCTGTGCTTCAGCCACATTCCTTTATACTCAGCTTTTTGGCTCTGGTTGGAAAATTCCATACCCAACTCACACCTATACATGCTGCGGCTCAGATGCACCTGTCACTTTGTTGGAGAAGCTCTCTATAGTTTTCCTAACAAGTTCAAAACCCCATTCATAAGACCTCTCCTACCTTATGCTTATCACCAGTGCAATTTTGCATCTGTTTAGGAGGTTCATTTGACGAATGTCTGTGTCTCTAACTACACTGTGTACATCAGCTGAGGACAGAGACTGTGCCTGTTTTCCCCATTATTTTAATCAGTGCGTTGTATGGACTCAGTATATTAAAATGTTGCTGAATGGTTGGATGAATGAATACATTAATACTTGAATGAAGAATTTTAAAAAGTACAAGTAAAATGCCATTATAATTTAGAGGATGATGGTAAGAAGAAAAACAGCATTTACTATGCACCTGCAGTATGCCTTGTTCTTAAGACTTGTTGTTGTTGTTGTTAAGTACCGTGTAGTCGGTTCTGACTCATAGTGACCCTGCACAGGGTTTCCGAGGCTGTAAATCTTTATGGGAGCAGAACGCCTCATCTTTGTCCCAGGGAACCTCTGGTAGTTCTTAACACTCAGGGGATAAAAAAGCCATCACAGAAGAGATATGTATTTTGGATCTTGAAGGATGTTTGCATTTGGCCATGGACAGAGTAGAGGTGATTGTATAGTTTGAACAAGGGTAGGATATTAATGAATTTCAGAATGCATACAGAGAACAAAGAACAATTATTGAAGCTGTGTATTTTTTAAAACTTCCAATATATACAATTTTCTCTTAAAACTAAGGATGTTTTATATAAAGACACAAATTATCTAAATGGAAATGAACTTTTTTTGAATATAAGATCACTTACATTTGCCATATACGTGTGTGCATATTCATATATATGTTTATATGTAGGTATGCATATATACAAACATATTTTTTTCTTCTCATGTCATAATTTAGCAGTTCATGCAGTTTATTCGTAACCTATATTGAATAATTCCCCACCTTTGCAATTTGTGTAATTTAAATAACATGAAATTCAATAGAATCTAGTTTAAAAAACACCTTTCTTCAATATTTCAGATTTCTAAATTAAAGTCTAGCTGAATATATTTCAGATATGAACTAAGGGTAATGCCAATCTTTCTGAACCTCAACTTTTTAATCTATAAAATGGGGGAAATTATACCACCTGCACAAGGTTTGTAAGAACAAACAAAACACCTTTGTCAATGATGTATCTCTACCTTATGCCCTGACACATGCATAGAAGAAATTCTCAAAGACAGCACATTTATGATCTGCATAATATATGTAATTGTTTCTTTCAGAATCTCTTGCATGTAAAAAAGTATCTTCAGTGAAAATGTATTACTTTCATAATTTAAAAAGTTTCAATAGAAAAACTCTCTTCTTGAATGCTAAAGTATCAGACACATTGCTACACCACTCAACTGTACACTTTTCTTGTCAGTGTTCGTATTCTGTAGTTGTTTAATGTGAATATAATACACATACACTCTAACCTGGCTTGTAAACATCTTAGGGAGACAATCCTTTGCTCCTACTAATCTAGTTTCTATTCTTCCCAGAATATCTGGTCTAATATTGTGCCCACAGCAGGTCCATAGTGAATGCACGTTGGAATGAATAAATGTTACGTAAAAATCTCTTTGTATAACTACTCGGGAGAAGCAGGTAGTAGCACCCAGTGTTTGGTTATCTTGCCTATTCATGGAGAAGTGGACTAACTCGTGTTTTCCTGGCAGACTCACACTGCCCTGGTTACTGCCTTTCCTCTCAGTTTATTGCTCAGGGTACTTGTTGGGAAAGTGCAGCTGAGCGCTCAGAAAGTGTAAGAGTTTCTGGAAGGCATTTCCTTTAGTCTGATTTGACATTTTTTTTTTTTTTCCTTAAATAGTTGCTGTTGAATCTGTTTCAACTCATAGCAACTCCATGTGTGTAATACTAGAATTGACTCCACAGGCTGTCAGTGGTGGTAATCTTTTAGAAGTAGATTGCCAGTCCTTTCTTATGAGGCACCTCTGCATGATTCAAACCACCAACCTTTCGATTAGTAGCTAAGCACCTAACTATGTGCTTCACCCAGGTTACTTTTTTTTCTCCTGTGAACAGTTGGGCCATTTATGACTTATTTCTTCCTATACAACAGTATCAATTTCTTATTGCCGCTGTAACAAATGACCACTAATTTAGCAGCTCAAAGCAACTATTTGATCTTACAGCTGTGGAACTCAGAAACCTAAGATGGGTTGACAGGGCTGTGCGGTGGTTGTTTTTTTTTTTTGTTTTTTTTTTACCGGAAAAAAATTTTAAGGGTTTTATTCCGGTTTAAAAAAAAAAAAAGCAGGTGGGGACAGGGCACATGATTTAAGAGAGTCTGAATATCCCTAAAGCTCTTATGAATGAAAAACCGCCATCGTGAAATCCTCCTAATGACCTTTTTTATTATTTCAAAGGACAACAGGCAAGACTAACATTGACTAGCAATAGTGCTACCACTCTAGACTATCAACCAAACACAATTAATATTGTCACTAACTTCTATTGAGTACTTTCAAGGTCTCAGATGCCATACTAAACATTTTACTTAGGTTAATTCATTTCTTTCTCAACTTCACCCTACAAAGTGAATAATATTAATACCTTTACTTTATGAAGCTAAGACATAAAGTTTAAGAAGCTTATCCAGGTTCCCATGGTTTTTAAGTATCGGTCGGAATCCAGAACCTCTGCACTTAACCAGAACACATGAGGTTCTAGAAGAGATCACTCTTTATTATCTTTTTGTCTTTAATAAAATGACCAGGGAATTCCAGGAGACAGAGGCCCACAAGGTAAACGGGGGACAACCAGGCATTCCAGGCATAAAGGGGGCCATAGATCCTGCAGGACCACCAGGAAACAAGAGCTCCATGGGAACCCCCGGCCACCAAGGCCCTCCAGGTTCTCCAGACATCCCTGGCACTTTGGTAAGTGGTGCTTAACCTTGTTAAGTGCCGTTGAGTAGGTTCCAACCTATAGCCACCTTACGGTTCAAACTGACCTTGCAGTCCAGCACATTAGCCCACAGTGTCACACCAGGACTCCATCCTGACTTATAGTCACCATGTGTCACTTCTACAATGAAAGTAATCAAGGTGGTACTAGTGGTGGTTATGAGCTACCAAGTCGGCCCTAAGTCAGAGTGACCCCTGTAGAGGGTTTCTGAGACTGTAAATCTTTATGGCAGCAGAAAGCCTCATCTTTCTCCCTTAGAGCAACTGATAGATTGAAACTGCTGATCTTACAGTTAGTAGTTAGCAGTTCATAATCCACTACATTACCAAGGCTCCTTGAAAGCAATCATGTTGTTATTGTTGTTGTCAGGTGCCATCGAGTCAGAACCGACTCATAGCACCCCCATGCACAGCAGAACGAAACAATGTCTGGTCCTGGGCCAACCTCACTACCACTGCCACCCTTGAGTCCATCAATGATGCCATCTGGCCGATCCATGTCGTTAGGATGACCCTCCATCTTACCCAGCATGACATCCTTCTCTAGCGACTGTTCCTTCCTGACAATATGTCCAAATGAAAGCAATCTTAACAATGTTGAATTAAATAAAAAGAACCTCACCTGGTGTCCATGAAAGTAACAAGATTTTCCGAATTGTACAAAGCCATGTTTCTCTATTTAATAGGAATAGGATCATATTTACTAAAGTTATGTACCTCTGCTAAGCAGAGTAGGAATTAAATTGTAACTGCTATATTAATATCTTCATGTTGTTGTTAAATACCATTGAGTCAATTTCAACTCGTAGTGACTCTGTATAGGGTTTACAAGGAGCAGTTGGTGAGCTTGAACCACCGACCTTGTGATTCAAACAGACTTTGCAGTACAGTGCATTAATCTATAGCACCACACCAGGACTCCAACATCTTCATAACACTGTTGAAATTGAGTACTAATAGAAACTTCCCCTAACTGTATAAAGCCATGTCTCTCTATTTAGTAGGAATATGTTCATATTTAAGTTATGTACCTCAGCTAAGCACTTAATATATACATTACCTCATTTGATCCTTACAACTAATCTGGGAGGATAGATGTTCATTCCATCTCACTTTTGTAAATGCAGAATTTGAGATTGACTTTTCCAAGGTCACAGTTATGAAGTAGTTTGTATCCAAGTCTGGCTTCTTCCTAAACAAGTCTCTCAAACATGATAAATAATGTCTCCTTACACGACAGAAAACACACATCTGTTTCATATGACTACTCCATTTTGTTGAATATCAGGTGTGCAAATTTGCCCTTGTAGTGTTTTTTTAAGTTTTTATTGTGAGGTTTACAAGGGAGAACATCAGTTTTACATTCATCCTATTGTATTTCGTTCCTTGATTACAATGTAATCATTGAAATGATTACAATCCCTTCCTTGCATCATCAAATAACCAAAGGGTATACTCCACAGCCCCCCCACCCCCACCCACCCCCAATCTAGGGCTGTGTGTTTTGGAAGCTCCAGAGAGAACCTGTTTTCTTGCTTTTTGTGGCTACAAAGCCTTCCGGCTCTCCTTGACTTGTAGCCTACATCACTCTAACCTCTACTTCTGCCACATTTTCTCTGCCTTTGACTCCCTTGCTTCCCTTTCTCACTTATAAGAACATTTGGATAATTATATGAAACTCACCCAGATAATCCAGAATACTCTCTCAATCTCAAGATCCTTAAATTAATCACACAGTAAAGTCCCTTTGCCACAGGTGAGCACACATTCATATGAGGATTATGGTATTGACATCTTTGTGGGGGAAGGGGCATTGTTTTATCTATCATCACTCCTATGAATTCATATTTATTTGTAAGAACAAAATCTACAAATAAATGTCATGCTTGCTCATAGACATGAAATCACACCATTTGTCTGTCTTACTCTTGTCTTCTATTTTGTTCAGAAGCACACAGACCAGTATCTTGGTTTCTATAATTGCAGTTTCCTGACACTTTTATTTCCAGGGAAAAGATCTGTAGGACATCCTTCACCCTATCAGGATGTGTTCGCTCACCTCTTTCTGCTTCTTGCCCCGCAGACCCACACTGTTGATGTTGTTGCTCTCCCGGAGCGAGTCCACCGTGTCTCCGTAGAGCAGCTTGATGGCCCTGACCAGCCGTGCACAGGAGCGACTGTGGTGCAGGTAGCAGTGTGGGTGGCAGTAGTCAACGTGGGTACAGATGAAGCTTTGCTGATTGCACAGCAAGATCATGACCTGGAACACAGACATCACTGAAACTAAACCTGGCAACCAGAGCGCAGACAAACTGTGAACGTTTATGTGGGGTGGGCAAGTCAGGTGGTAACGTTCCTTGATGGATCTTGATGTCACAGTACATCAGTAATTTCCATGAAAGAACAAAAAGCAATTTCTGTGAATGAACACAGCTTTTCCACTTGCTCTCTTTTCTTCTCCCTAAATTAATACTTGACAAAAGGACCTCTTTGAAACAATAAAAATACCCGATCATCCAGAACTTAGACCAAATATTGTGGGTCATAGGGTTTCCAAGTATTGCAAAAGGAAATTGTGAACTTAAAAACGCATTTCTCCACCACCACCAACCTCCCCCCCCCCAACACACACACACACAAACACCTTCTGTGTAGTGGAAGGAGCCATATGGCAGAACATAAACTGAGAAGATCTGTCCCAGAGGATCTAGCTGGCCTTTGGCTGTGGTATGTTTTTATCTCCAACTCACTTTTATGGAACTTGAAACCATTTCTGCGTCTTCCACCCTAGCCTAGAAACTTTAGTTAGCACTTGAAGCCCACTGCAGAACTTTGCTTTCTTTCTGTACAAATTGATTTTCTTCTGTCTTTTGGTCTACTCTAGCCTTTTACTTGTGAGTGGATCTATCTTAAATCCTTATGACCCCTAGATTTCCAATTACAATTCCAGAGGTTAATTCATTTTATTTGAACGATTTAGGATAAAAAGGAAAGGCCCTTAGTGACTTGAATTGCCTTCCTAAAATGGCAGTAGTATACACAGAGCCGTAAGACTAATTCAGTTTGCATTATCTTCTGAATGCCTCCATCTTTCCTGAAACTAATTCCTATCCCTATACCTAGTCTGTGTGAGTTTGTGTCGAGCTGGATAGAGAACACAAAGCAAGCTTACATAGGAAGAGGCACTCGTACCTGTCAGATAGTTCCATTGTTTTTTCATTGTATTTTTTCCACAAAATTTTTGTAGCCCCTCATATATTCCCTTTCCAATCATGAAGGAGTCATTTATTACTACTGAGCAACCAAGAGAGCCAGGTAAAATACATTACATAAAGGCACCAGATAGTTGGAGAGGTGTTAGAACATTCAGAGTGAGAGAGAGGTGGAGAGAAGGGACATTGAGTTGTGCATGGTGTGAACTCATGTCACCTTCTTTCAGAGCCATTGGCTACGTTTTTAGGTAGAAGAAGGCATGAGGCAAGACAGAGCTTTAGGCAACCTGACAGGGACTTGAAAGTAAAAAATTAGAGTTCAGGATTTCCAAAAGAAGGAGGGATTGAGTGGCCAAGATCCAGGAGAGAAAAAAGGTTCTGTGAGGACAGACTACCACTTGGTGCTGGTTTCCCTTCTAGGCATTTGCTGATTGAGTGGCACAGGACAAGAAGTGAAGAAGTCAAATAAGAACTAAGAGTGGAGATTTGGGGCAATTTCACTGTGCTGGAGAAACAGAAATTGGAGTTCCCAGACCATCAAGAATGGGGGTCTTTAGGATATATCCCAGACTATAACTGGGACCTTCAAACGCTTCATTCTAGAAGACGTGTATGTGAGATAACCAGAAACCATCCAAGTTCCAAATCAATTTGTCCCTGATTAGACTGAGATGACCTCCTTCTTTACTGTCTGCTAGAGGATAGGGTACATCCTCTCTGGATGGAGGTAGCATTGCCTGCAACTGCTGAAGCTTTCATCCATCACGTCTAGTATGTAAAGTTGCTAGGCATAGTGATGGGTAGGACCAAGAGAAGTAACAACAATTGATTCAACCTTAGAGGTGACCAATATATTGAAGTTATCAGCCATGAATTTAAACATAGATGACTAATTACGAATAAGGGAGCATGGTGGCTCCACAGGCTAAGCACTAGATTGCAAAC
>NW_006408730.1:1923778-1945971 GCF_000296735.1 Chrysochloris asiatica | reverse complement strand
CTGTCTCTGGAGGACATTTATTGCTTTAAATGAATATGTTACAGAAAACCCACTGTCATCAAGTCAATTCTAACACATAGAGACCCTGTAGGACAGAGTAGAATTACACCTTAGGGTTTCACAGCCTGTAAATCTTTACGGGAGCAAACTGCTTTATATTTCTCCAGTGACATGTTTGGTTGGTTTGAACTGCTGACCTTATAGTTAGCAGCTCAATGTTTAACCTGCTGCACCACCAACATCCGTCTCAAGAAGTTAGTGAAAACAACAAAGAACAAAACGAAGCCCAAATAACATTTTTGTATTTGTTGTTAAGTGCTGTTGAGTCGATTCTGATCCATAGCAATCCTGTATAGGGTTTCCGAAGAGTGGCTGGTGAGCTTGAACTGCCGCCCTTGTGGTTCAAACAGACTTTGCAGCTCAGCACGTTAACCCACAGCGCCCCACCAGGACTCCATCAGAGAACATAGAAGGACACAATAAATCTAATAGTAGACAGTAATGAAATCAAGATCAAATATATAAAAAAAGAACAAAAGCAAAATTTGGTTCTTAGAAAAGACTAATACAATTGACTGTATAAGCTCCTAATAAGACTGACCAAAATGAGGGAGAGAAGAAATAACAAACTAATTTCAGAAATGATATAGCACATCACTATAGAACCTGTTGTTGTTGTTGTTGTTATGTGCCGTGGAGTCGGTTCCGACTCATAGCGACCCTGTACAGGGTTTCTGAGGCTATAAATCTTTACGGGAGCAGAATGCCTCATCTTTCTCTTGCAAAACAGCTGGTAGTTTCGAACTGCTGACCTTGTGGTTCGCAGCCCGATCCTACAGACTTTAAAATAATCTTAAGAGGATATTAGATACAACTTTTACCAAGAAATTAGAATATTCAAATGAAATGAATAAATTCATAGAAAAAATTTCCTTGACCTACAAGAAGAAACAAACAGAAAATCTAAATCGTTTTAGCTGTGCTACATCAATTGATTATGTAATTTAAAACCTTCCTACAAAGAAATGTATAGGCTTCTTCAGTTAATTCTTCCAAACATTTAAAGAAAGAATAGCACTGGACTGATACAGAGATTTGTGGAGTGTGTGTACATGGATTACTACATAGAAAAGTAAAAAAGAATTATTAAGGGAAGTTAAAGAGGACCTCAATAAGTGGAGGCACATCAATTAATGGAGTGATAGACTATTTTGTAAATGGGTAGACTCAATATAATAAAGACGTTAACTCTTCCCAGATTGAGCTCTATGTTTAATTCAAGGCTACTCTGAAAGCTTTCTATGGCAATTGACAAGTTGGTTCTAAATGGAAATGAAAAGAGTCTAGAATAGATAAAGCAATCCTGAAGAAATACAAAGTTGGAGGTCTTACACATATAATGATACTATAAAGCTATAGTCACTAAGGCAGTGTGATAATTGTGTAAGACTGGACAAACAGACAAATTGAACAAAACTTGCCTGCTCATATATGATAACTTGGTTTTATAACAAAGTTGGACCTTCTACAGAATGGGAAAAGGATGACTTTTCAATAAATGATGTTGGGTCAATTAGATATTAATATGGTAAAATATTCTTGCTTTTTAATTCATACCTGACATGAAAATCATATATGGATCTTAATATGAAAGGTAAAATAGTAAGGATCTTAGGAGCTACCTTGAGACAGGCAAAGATTTCTTATATAATACTAATCATAAAGGAAAAGATTTATATATTGGACTGTATTAAAATTCAAATACTTCATTTATTAAAAAAGAGAAGAAGGAAAAAAAGATGAATCCGTTGAAAAGTGTTTAAAGGTTTGAATAAATATGTCTTAAAAAAGATATCCAAATGTCCAATAAACATATAAGTAGGTACTCAACTTCATTCATCATGAATGTAGAGAATGCAAATAGAAATCACAGTGAGATTATCCTACAACTAATCAGAATAGATAACATTAATGGCTAATTTTATAAAGTGATAAGAACTATGTCAAAAAAGTAGAATTCTTATACACTGAGTTGGGAGGAATTATACAAGGGAAGGAGGAATTGAAGGGCCAATATCTGAAGAGTAGGCAAGTACAGAGAAGTAAGACTGAAACTTAATGACTACTATCCTCAAAGTGGAAATAAATGTCCCTAGGAAACTGGTGATTGTTATTTTGTTGTTGTTAGCATCTGCTAAAAATGACCATCCACACACCCCAGTACCCAGAAATTCCACTCCCACATCAATTTCCTAAAGAGACGCCCACATATTCATGACCTGATGGTGGCTACACAAATGTGTTGACTTTGTGATAATTTATTTAGCTACACACATAGTTTTTAATATGTTTTTCAGTATGTAGGCCAGACTAAACAACAACAATGACAAAATACTATAAAAAATAGATGCTTCATGGATTCTCATCATCAGCCAGTTCTGGAAACTACTTCTATAAATAAGGCCCAGACCTCTATGAACAGCACTGTATACTTAAGGAATATCATGAACCAGTTAGTTCTTATCTGACACCACCAGGAAGTCAGATTCAAATGAGGTAGAGGTTACCTGTCTACCACTAAGATCAAGGGTGGAAGAGAGGTAGCCTGTCAGTTGTGGATCTAGTATTCTTCCTTACCTTTCTTCTGACTCATTCTTCATGTTCTGCTCAAACCCTGCACTCCAACCTATTTCTGCAGCTTCCTTGGAATACTCTTCTGCCGAAGCCCCCTGGGTAACCATGGTTTAGGGGGATTCTCTTCATTCTAGCTTCTCCCTTTCATAGCTTACAATTTGATCAAATACAGTTCTAAGACATGACCTTTCTCTCAGTATTCACGGTTACCTGTATAAAACTTCTGCGATGTCTAGCTTGTGCCACTCAGGCTGTATCTTGACCACAAACCTGGCTTGTTTCTTCATAGTTTTCCCTGACTTATGGTAGCCCAGAAACTAGTCATAACAAAATACTCTGGGTCATAGTTAAGCTACAATTGAGAAGAATATCAGTATTTGTGAATGTTAACAGATTCTGCTGATAAATTCATTTTGGAAATTAAATTGGACTGATTGTTTTAGATACCTCCCCAATATAAAAAGAAATTGATCTCAGAATTCTTCCTGAGATTCCTACTTACATGAAGCCATGACATGTTTCTGTGGTAATTTTCCTCCGTGCCGGCATTACTCATTCCTTCTGGCTCAATGCTGGGCTCACTTGCACTCCAAGGACTCCCTTCTTCAAAAGAAGAATACCAAGAAAGTTTTCACTGTTCAGTCTGCTTGGAAGGCATGTTGGTATGGTATAGTTGTCCATGCTTTTGAATCCTAGGGCAGACTCCTATGGCCCAGTGGATTATAGGGCTCAGCACTGATTTTATTGCAGGATATTAAAAGGAGATGCTCCTTTCACCACCAGCGGAATTAGCAATTACAAAGATATTCATAATCTCCGTTCTGGTGGCTTCCATTTTGAGACATTGGAGCCCAGAAAAAACAGAGAGTCAAGACCTTGAATTGCTGTGATGAGCAGGTTATTGGTGGAGTGTGACCAAGTCCATCACAGACTGAGCAGACATAGCAGGTGCAATTAAGTAGGAAGACCAGCCAGCCCGCGGTGTCCACACAGCTTGCTGCTACCTGTATCACTGCTGTGACTATAGCAAGTGCTACCAAGCTACTGCTTTCAATGCCAACAGGTTTTTCTATCAGAACTGTTTCAAAGGCAGGGAGGTACCTCAGCACAGCCAAGGGGCTCTGAAAAGAGTAGTGCCCAATTGTGGCCAAGCCCTGTGTCCAAACTCCTCTCTGGAAAGTATGAGGGAGACATCTCTCAGGAACTCACTACTTAGAATACCACCTGGCAAAGTTTGCCCTCAAATCTAAAAGTCTTGCTGGGCCCCTTTCTACAGCTAAACAATGTCTCTGGGATGACTCACTTGACTCAATTGGTCAGTTTCGTTCAATTGACCTGTTCAAATAATTAATTGAAATTATTTTTCCCCAAACTGACTGGTGATATTGTTACAGCTTCAGACCTATAACAAAGGAAGTTACAGGATTTTCTCTCTCTATTATCTCCTTAAACAAAAAACGGAATCTTCAGGAATGCATAAATTAGCTATTTTTAAAGGCGAGGGTAGGTGGGAGTAGAAACATTTTCTATTTTAAACTGTCTTGATTAGACATATTCAATTCTATTTCAGCAGACTCGATTGATAATTCCTTCACATTTTCTTTCTGACCTTCAGTGACTGCAGGGAGAACTTTCTAGGTTGCCTTTCATATAGGGATGGAATGGGAAAGAGAATAGCTTTAGCTTTTATGTATCACTGAAATCTAGGCAGCTGGTGTGTTCTATCTGCATGTCTACTTCATCTTTTTCTTGTTTATTACGATGCTAAATAGGGACCCACAGGACTGATGCAATTTGGACTTGAAATCTCTTTGGATTTTATAGTGATGATCTACATGGTCTAGAAAGATGCATATATATTTCATTATCAAGTGTTCAGCACACTTTACAATAATCCCCTAATGCAGTTTTAGAACATCCCTTCAGTGTAAGCCAGGAATATTTACAATTTACCACTGAATAGTTGGATAAAACAAATCCCCTGTGAAGTTAAAATGACTTGCTGAAGATCACCAGATGTCAGTCTAGACAATCTTCCCTATATGATATTCTGGCTTTTTTTATTGTTAAATAGAAACTTTAAGATATAGAGGAACTTTAGCTAGCTGTCCCCAAAGGGAGTTTTTTGCATTTTTTTAAAGAAATTTTGAACCAGATGCACAAACATCTGGATTTCAATAAACTGTGCTTGTCATTAAGCGTTTTCTTCTCTAACGTATATATTTATATATATACTCTGTCCCCTCACTACTCAACGTGTGTTTCCCAAACCATCATAATCAGCCTTACCAGGAAGCTTGTTAAAATGTAGACTCTCACTCAGGCCTACATCCCAGACTCATTGAGCCAGAATTGCATTTTCACAGGATTCCAAGGTCATCTGTCTGCACATTAAGGTTGGAGCTGCCCTGCTCTCTAGACTGCAGAGAATGAGTTGTCCAGTCTAAGGCTCTGCCCTTCATCTGTTAATGCATCAGAAGATGGACTTCTGCTGTTTCAGGACTTGGGCCCTGGCTTCCTACCCCCCACGTCCCTGCACACCCCACTCCTCTCTGTTACCTAGATTAGTGACAGTGTCCCTGCTCTGGTACAGCTGCAGCTCCTCAGCCTCAGACTCTGAGTCCTGCCGTGATAACTTGCTGCTCTTTAAGCTGCCGACTCGGCGAATGCTGGACAAGGAACCCCCCTTCTTCACCTGGAAACTGCGGGTTCCTTTAATCTGGAGCAGGCGGGAACCTCCTATCCTGATCTTCCTGCTGAGAACTGTATTAAAAGAATAAAATAGGGCTTTCCCCCCTTTAGTTTCCCCCACCCAATGTTAGATCCAAGCTCTCCCCGACTTGTTCCTGATCAGCCTCCTGTCTGTGGCCTGGCTCAGCAGTATTTCTGGACAAGGAGCTTCTCCCAAGCCCCCAGAACTGCAGGCTTTGCTAGGCAGGCAAGAGGCTGGGCCCACCAGGAAGGGCTGGTACAGCTTCTTTCTTGGACACATAGCTCATCGGTGCTGGGAACAACCCGCTCTCTCTCTGGCCCAGGGTTCAGAAGCATGAGTGTGCTCTGGCAGCAGCATTAGCTAGGTTAATACATTAACTGGTTAGTACTATTGTGCAACAGTATACCTTTATTCCACAGAACCACAAACCACCATTTGCTTTCATTTGTCTTTAGCCATGGGACGTACAGAATTCTGTGAGCTGCCTTGTAAACCCCTTTATTTTGGAATACCTCATTAAGAAATAAAAACAAGAGGCACGTTTCTCTCCAACACTCAGCAGTGGGTTCTGTTCTGGCTCCTCAGCAAAGGCACTAAAGGATCTGTGTTCATTGGGTAAGCATGAGTGTGAAATGGTTCCATTTTCAATGCACCTACTGATTTCATAGCCTCCTCCTCTCAGTCAAAAGTCTGGGTGAGATGTGAATCCAAATGAGTTGCAACACCCTGAGCCAAACTTACAGTCTATGTGTACCAAAAAGAACATGCATTATTTATCTTTTAATGTTCTGGAAGAAACAGTCATCAGCGAGGTAAATAAAAATATAAAAGGGAACATGTTTAAACTTGAAGCCTACGTTTTAAAAAACTAAAGCATTTTTATGTCCCAAAGTCATATACACCTTTCCTTGATTGTTTTTAAAATTAAGATTTGCTGTTGTCACATATTGATACCATAAGAATAGGATAAAGAAAGTCTTCAGAGCTTAAAGTTCATTATCAGGAAGAGAGCATTTTTGGATGGTATCATTTTCAAAACACGAACAAAATGTCTTACTAATTATTTAAAGCATAGCTATTAGTATCTGTAAAGTCTTAATTCAGAAGACTGTGTTTTGATCTCAAGTTTCTCTCTCACAGGAGAATAACTACGTGGCTATGATAGAACTCTGCAGTCCTGGTGTGGCGCTGTGGGCTAATACGTCAGACTGCAAAGTCATTTGAACTACAAAGTCGGTGGTTCAAGCTCACCAGCTTCTCCTTGGATACCCTGTACACTATGAGTCGGAATTGACTCAAGAGCACTTAACAACAATTACAGAATTCATATGGCTTTTAAAAAGGTTGAGTAAATATGTATTTGTAATGCCATAGAAAGGAGCTCTGAAGAATTCCTATGAAGTAATATGAAATACTTGTTCTCTGGTGTACTGTTTTGATTGAGAAAGGCTAAAACCATCACCAAACTGCTGGTTAAGGCCCCATGGGCTTTCCTGAACACACCTGGATAGACTTTGACATTAGTATTCATTAAAGAAAGCTAGAGAAGTTCCACAAATGCTGTAAATCATGACACCTTATATTTACTTTGGCACAAAATTTACCCAACCACCTTTTTTTTTTTTTTCAATATTATTTTAGGGTTAATTGAGACTTTGATGACCTACCTGAAATATGTTTGACACAGAATGTAATGATCTTTTCTTAATGACGACTGATATGATATCGTGTATGGTTTGGGTAATAGAGAAAAAATTAGATTTTCTAGCATTCTTACAGAGGCACATTCTAGCACTCTTTGTGTGATTTCACATCTTCCAGGCTACAAATGCAGCATGATGACCCCAAATTAATGTAAATTGAAAGAAACTAAAGTTTGAGACTTTTCCCTCCACTAAAGATAATTGGGAACAACATAATTGGCAGCATCAAAAAATTAAGAGTTTAGAATTCTGATACAGGGGACAGAGCAAATAGAATATAGATTTGGGATTGTACATTAAAAAACTGAGCTTGGATTGTACAACACTGGGTTTTAGCCTCTTCTATCTATGACAAAGAAAACTAGAGTAAAAAACAAATTAACCTAAATTGTATAAAATATCCTTTTGCCCTTTTCTCTCATTCCACACTGTATCTATTAGTAAGTGCTGCTGGCTTTTCATTTCAAAATGTTATTGTTGTTAAGCGTCATTGAGTTGATTCTGACTCATAACCACCCTGTATAGGGTTTCAAAGTCTTTAAATCTTCAAAGGAGCAGAAAGCCTAATTTTTCTCCCACACAGCAGCTGGCGGACTCGAACTGCAGACCTTGTAGTTCACAATCTAGTGCTTATCGTATGGAACTACCACACTCACCCTTTGAAATGTAGTAAGGATGTTCTTTTAAAAGCCCTGCCACCTCTCCTCTGGACTAATGAAACTACCAATTTGCTTCCTACTCTCAACTCCCACAGCATGAGCCATTTTAAAAATACCTAAATCATAAATCACTTTTTGTGGTCAAAACTTGCCAAACACTCTCCATCACACTTAAAATAGAATTATATGTTTAACCATTTTGTTCTTGTTGGTTGCTGTCCAGTCGACTCCAACTCATGGGAGCCCCGTGAGTGTCAGAGTAGAACTGCGCTCCACAGGCTTTTCCAGGCCTTTCAGAAGCACATTGCCTGTCTTCTGAGGCACCTCTGGGTGAATTTGAACAGCCATCCTTTCAGCTAGTAGTTGAGAGTTTAACCGCTTATGCCACCCAGGGACCAACAATGTCTGTTGCTGTTAGGTACCATGGAATCTATTTCAATTCATAGAGATCCCATGTGACAGGGTAGACCTGCCCCATGGCGTTTTTTTTTCTAGGCTGTGATCGTCATGGCAACAGATTACTAAGTCTTTCTCCCACAGAGCAAATGGGTGAATTTGAACTACCAATTTTTGTTAGCAGCCAAACGCTTAATTGTTGCAGCACTCTCATTGTTGTTAGATGCTGGGGAGTCAGTTTTGAGTCCAAGCAATCTTATGCAGAACAGAAGGAAATACTGCCCAATCCTGAGTCTTCCTCACAACTGTTGTGTTCAAGCCCATTGCTATTGACAGCCCATCTCAATGAGGGTTTTCCTCTTCTTATCTGACTCTCCACTTTTCTAAGCATAATGCTCTTCTCCAGGAACTTGTTTCTCCTGACAGTGTGTCAAAAGTACGAGAGACAAGGTCCCACCATCCTCCCTTCTAAGGATCATGCTGACTACACTTCTCCCCAAATAGATTTTTTGTTCTTTTGGCAATGCATGGTACTTTCAATGTTCTTCTCCAACACTGTAATTTAAACGCATTGGTTCTTCTACATTCTTCCTTATTCATTGTCCAACTGTCATGCATACGAGATGACTGAAAGTACCATGGCTTGGGTCAGGCCCACCTTAGTTCGCAAAGTGATATCTTTGCTGTTTAACAGTTTAAAGAGGTCTGTTGTAGCAAAGCTGCCAAGTGCAATATGTCTTTTAATTTCTTGACTGCTGCTTTCATGAGCATTGATTGTGAAGCCAAGCAAAATGAAGTCTTTGACCACATTAATCTTTTCTCCCTTATTGCCCTAGTTGTGAGGATTTTCATTTTCTTTACATTGAGATGCAATCCATACTTTATCACAAAATATTTCAAGTCCTCTTTGCTTTCAGCAAGGTTGGGTCATCTGCATGTTGCAGGTTTTTAATGAGTCTTCCTCCAATCCTGATGCCATGTTCTACATATAGTCCAGCTTCCCAAATTATTTGCTCAATGCACAGATTGAATAAGTATGGTGAAACCTTTCTGCTGGGTCTGGATTCTACATCTGGCTCATCACCTGACGGCCGGTTCTTTGGACTTGAGCCAGTGACCTGCTCTATTGTCTGGCAATCCTGGAAGTCCTCAGTCACTAGGCATCTTACCTGCCCAATCTGTCTGCCTGCCATCTATTATGATCTACACAGTCGAATACCTTTGCGTAGTCAACAAAACACAAGTAAACTGCTTTCTGGTATTCTAGGTTTTCAGTCAAGATCCATCTGATATCAGAAATGATATATCTAGTCCCACATCCTTTTCTGAATCCTGTTTGAATTTCTGGCAGCTCCCTGTTGATGTACTTCTGTAACCATTTTTAAGTTATTTTCAGCAAAATTTTACTTGGATGTGATCGCAATGATTTTGTCCAATGATTTCCACATTCTGTTTGGAATGGGCACATATGTGGATCTCTTCCAATTAGTTGACCAGGTAACTGTCTTCCAAATTTCATGACATATGTAAGTGAGTGTTTCCAGTGCTGTATTAGTTTATGACATCTCAATGGTATCCTGTCAATTCCTGGATCCTTGTTCATGCCAATACTTTCAGTGCAGCTTAGGCTTCAATACGATCAAATCTTGATCATGTGATCCCTAGTGAAACGACTGTACACTAACCAATTCTTTTTGGTACAATGACTTTATGTATTTCTTCCATCTTCTTTTGATGCTTCTGTCATCATTCAATATTTTTTTTTTGCCCATGGGATCCTTCAATATTGAATCCCCAGGTTTGATTTTTTTTCTTCAGTTCTTTCAACTTGATAAATGCTGAGCATGTTCTTTTCTTTTGTTGTTTTTTTTTAAACTCCAGGTCTTTGCACATTTCATTATAATATTTGATTTTGTTTTCTCAAGTTCTCCTTTGAAATATTCTGTTCAGCTATTTTACTTTATCATTTCTTCCAGCATCTTTAACTTCTCTATGTTCAAGGACAAGTTTCAGAGTCTCTACTGACATCCATTTTGGTATTTTATTTCTTTTTGTCCTGCCTTTTAAATGATCTTTTGCTTTCTTTCTGCATGATGTTATTGATGCCATTCCACAACTCTTCTTTTCTTTAATCGTAAGTGTTTAATGCATCCAATTTGTTCTTGAGATGGTCTCTAAATTGAGTTGGGATATACTCAAAGCTATATTTTAGCTCTTGTGGACTTGTTTTATTTTTTATTTTTTCAGCTACAGCCTGAACTTGAATGTGGGCAGTTAATGGTGTGCTCCATAGTTGGCCCTTGGCCTTCTTTTGGCTGATGATACTGAGTTTCTCTAGTCTCTCTTCCCATAGACGTAGTCAATTTGATTCCTGAGTAGTCTTTCTGGTGAGGTCCATCTGTATAGTCACCTTTCATGTAGTTGACAAAAAGGTCTTTGCAATGAATAAGTCATTGATCTTGCAAAATTCTACCATTTGATCCTTGGCATTGTTTCTGTCACCAAGGTCATATTTTCCAACTACTAATCCTTCCTCATTGTTTTCAACTTTCCCATTCTAATCACCAGTAATTATCAGTGTATTTTGATTGCATATTTTATCAATTTCAGACCAAAGAAATTGGTAGAACTCTTCAATTTCATCATTATTGGCTTCAGTGGTTAGTCTATAAATTAGAGTAATAGTGGTATTTAATTGGTCTTCTTTGTAGGCATCTGAATATTATCCCATGACAGATAGTACTAGTGTTACAATTCTAGGTAGATCTTGAAATGTTCATTTTGGCAATGAATGCAGAACTATTCTTCTTTGGTTTGCTATTCCCAGCATAGTAAAACATGATTTTCTGATTCAAACTGGTCAATACTAGTCCATTTCAGAGTCCTGGTGTGGTGCTGTAGGGTAAACAAGGTCAATTAGAACAGAATGGTCAGCAGTTCAAATCCACCAGTCGTTCTTTGGAAACCCTCTACAGGGTCTCTATGAGTAGGAACCAACTTGATAGCACTTAACAACAACAGGTCCACCATTTCAGGTCACTAATGCCTAGCATATAAATTCTTATGTATTCCATGTAATTTTTGATAGCTTCCAATTTCCCCAAATTCATACTTCGTACATTCCATGTTCCAGTTATTAATAAATGTTTGTAGTTATTTCTTCCCATTGGAGTTGTACCTTATCAGAAAATGAAGGTCCTGAAAGCCTTGCTCCATCCATATCATTAAAGTCAACTCTACACTTTGAGGTGGCAGCTCTTCCCCAGTACTATTTTGAGTGTCTTCCAACCTGAGGGGCTCATCTTCAGGCACTGTATCAGAAAACGTTCCACTGCTACTCATTAGGCTGTCAGAGCATACCAATTCAGAAGCCATATGCCTTTCCCTCTTCCTTGCCTGTCCTAGTCTGGAAGCTCCACTGAAACTTTTCCACCAAAGCTTATCCTTCTGGTATTTAAAATTCTGGTGGCATAGCTTCTAACATCACAGCAACACACAAACCATCTCAGTATGACAAGGTGACAATCCACTGGTAGTGTACAACTATTCAATCTTATTTATCTGCTCTCTGCTAAACTTTCTGACCTCATCTCTGACCACTCTTCCCATTTGATTCTCTTGCACCCAGGTTTGCCTTCCTGCTGTTCCTCAAATGTACCAAGCTCATTCCTGATGCATCTGTTTCTGGCTCTCACTGTTGTCTCTGTCTGGAAGACTCCTCTCTTAGTCCTTTGCAGGACTAGCTCCTTCACATCAGGCAGGGTTCTGCTCAATGTCACCTATGACCACTCCCCTCCCCTCTTCCCCACACACACTCTGGTTTACTACTGATTCCCTGACATTAAGTTGTTGTTTTCCTTTGTACTATTTCACCTGAAAGTCTACTATTTTAGGTTATGTACACATTAGTTATTATAAACTAAGATATATGTAGGTGATTTCCCCTTTTCATTGTCATATTCTAGGTACCTATTACAGTTTCTGGCCACAGTAAGTGTCCAACAGAGGGTTGTTGAATGACCAGACTTGTCTTGGTGCCTGTATTATGGAATACTTATTTTACGTTATATTTGGAATATGAGTAAAATTATTTGACAAACTTTGTTTGGGAGGGTTTAAGCAGACATTTTAAATTCTAAGTATTATTTTATGTTAATTTTCCTTGGTAGAATCTGTATTGTCTTAAGGTTGTTTATTTCAAGAACTGACATTGTTAACTTTTATAAAAACAGATGGTATGAGAAATTAATATTGCCACTCCTGTTATTTTTTGTTTGCCATTTGCTTGATACATTTTTCCGTCCTTTGACTTTTAGCTTATTTTTAATCTTTGTTTTTAAGGTGTGTCTCTTATAGATAACATATTGATTACTGATAAAATAAACTTTAAAGAAAAAAGTCTGTTTTTTAAATTGATACTATATACCTAAATGAGTACTGGTGTGGTGCTGTAGGGATAATGCACTGGACTGCAGGGTTACTTTGAACCACAAGATTGGCAGTTCAAACTCACCAGCAGCTCCTCTGGAACCCTATACAAGGTCGCTATAAGTTGGAACTGACTTGACATTACTTAACAACAACATCAATCTACTAAATTATATGATGATTTACATGTCAATCCAATAAAAGGACACAACCATAATAAAAATCTACACACCTAATGAAAGAGCCCCCAAATACATATATCAAACTTTACCAGAATAGAAGAGAGCAAAAGACAACTGTGCAATAATAAGAGGAGACTTTTATACACCACTCTTGGTGTATAGAACAGCTGCAAAGAAACTCAACAAAGATGTAGACAATTTAAATATCACAATCAATAAATTAGACCTCATAGATGTATATAGAACGTTCGAGCTAACAATTGAACCCCTATACATTCTTTGCCTGTATACATGGGATGTTCTACAGAATAGACTATATGTCAGGCCACAAAGAAAACCTCAAGAAATGTTAAAATATTGAAATACTATGAAGCATCTTCTCAGATCATAATGGAATAAATTTAGAAATCAACAAGGAAGATCAAATACATAGAAATTGAATACATCTTTCTTAAAAACTACTGGGTGAATGTGAATATCAGTCTCCACAACTATGAGACCAGACAAACTAGTCAGGGCCCAACTACCGCCACCAACTGCTCTGAAAGGGATCACATTAGAAAGTCCTCCATAGAGTGGTCAAAAATGTGTGGCAAAATTCAAAATTATTTTTACAGAAGACTGGGTTTACTGAAAGACTGGAAGAACCTGAGACTATGGCCCATGACTATCCTTTAGGTCTGGAAAGGAACTCACCCTCCTGGCCCAATTTTCAGCTAAGTAGTAACTAGGTATATAAAGATAACAACATTAGTAAGGTATGTTCACCATGGAATGGTCAATCATTACAAATGAAAAGGGCCACATTACCTAAGGACAAAGTTGAGAAGGGATGGGAAGGTGGGTGGAATAAGAAATAGGAACCGCAGGGAGGAAGCAGATAACTGTTGTTGTATGGTGGGGATTGCAATCATTGGGACTAAGCAGTGTGTGATTTGTTGAATGTAAACTGATGATCTTATGATTTTTTCTGTATACCTTCAATCAATTCACACTAAAATGTCTGAAAACAAAACAAAAGAAACTACTGATACAAGAAATACAAAATGACATTTAAAAATTCCTTAAATCAAACAAAATGAAAACACAACAAACCAAAATTTTGTGGGGGGGATGCACCAAAAGCAAAGTTTGCTCTGAGTCAAAATCTAATCAACAGCGCTTAACAAGAACAACAACAACTAAAAAAGAATAAAGCAGATGACCTCACACTCCCCAATTCAAAATGTACTAAACAGTCTTGGTAGTGAAAACAGCCTGGTATTGGTACAATGACATAGATCTGTGAAGCACAATTGAGAACCTAGAAATAAATCAAACCACTACGGACAGCTGATCTTTGACAAAATGTTGAAATTCATTAAATGGGGAAGATATAGTCTCTTCAACAAATGGCAAACTTCATATACCTTGGCAAAAAATAAAACAGGATTCATTATCTCTCACCAAACAAATTCAAAATGGATCAAAGACCTAAATGTAAAACCTAAAACAATGAATACTATCAAAGAAAAAATAGGGGCAAACTTAGAGGTTCTAATACATAGCAAAAGTACATTACCAAACATAACAAAAGATGCATAAGCATCAGATAACAGAACTAGAGGACTGGGATATTCTAAAAATTAAATATTCATGTGCATTAAAAAACTTCACCCAAAGAGTTAAAAAAGAAACTACAGATTTGGAAATATTTTTGAAAATGACATATCCAACAAGGAATTAATCTCTAACATTTAACATTAACATAACAAGAAAATTTTAATACCCCACTAACAAAAATACAAATTATCCAATTTAAAAATTGGCAGAAGACATGAATAGACACTTCATCAAAGGCATTTAACCAACTAACAAATACATGAAGAAATGCTTGCGATCATTAGCCGTTGTTGTTAGGTGCCGTCGAGTCGGTTCTGACTATAGAGAACCGATGCACAACAGAACTACTAAACACTGCCAGGTCCTGCGCCACTCTCACAATTGTTACCTTTGAGCCTATTTTTGCTGACACTGTGTCAATCATCTCACTGGGGGTCTTCCTCTTTTCGCTGACCCTTCACTTTACAAAGCATGGAGTTAAAGAACTGGTTCCTCTTGATAACATGTCCGAGGTATAAGTGACAAGTCTCACAATCCGGGCTTCTTGGGGGCATTCTGGTTGTACTTTTTCCAACACAGATTTGTTTGCTCTTCAGGCACCCAATGGTACTTTTAATATTCTTCTCTGATACCATAATTCAAATTCATCCATTATTCTATGGTCTTCCTGATTTATTGTCCAACTCTGGTTCTATTCTATTCTATAAGGTTGCTATGAGTTGAAATCAACTTGGTGGCAACAGGTTTGGTTTGGGGTTTTATTTGTATGCTTAAAATGGTACTGCAGTAATCTGACCTTGAAATATTAAACGTTTTTCTAGTGTATGAGAGAGTTTCAGAAGGTTTGTGGAAAAAAATGGAATTAAAAGATAATGAAATTTTTCCATGAACTTTTTGAAGCTCCCTCGTATATTCACTTCTTACAAGATTTTAAAGATTCTATGCTTTCTCTATATGGGGTCATTCCTCTGGGGGTCATTAATTCATTAAATTATCTAACATTTAATGAGTTTTTTTACACTAAAAAGTACTTCTATATATAAAATAGTTTTTGTTGTACAAATGAGCTGATGTTCTTTTAATTGTTATTCATGAGTAAAACACTGCAAAGCAATGGAGTTTAAGAAATATCACAAAGCCAGATAATGAAGTTGACAGTTTAAAGAAGTATCTAGAGAGGAATTTGGATTGCTGGAGCGGCACTATAAAATAAGCACTTGATTGCTAACCACAGGTCAGTGGTTCAAACCCACCAGCTGCTCTTCAGAAACCCTACACAGGGTCACTATGAGTTGGAGCTGACACAATGGCACTTAACAACAACAACAACAAAGAGGAATTTAAAACAGTGCCATCTTTGCTTTAGCCTTATATGTAGGATTTCTAATGTGGGTTCTAATCTATATGTTTGTGATATTAAAATAACAAAAATCATTTACTGTGCTACCATTATGCACTAGAAGTGCAGTGCAGTGGCTCTGTAGGATACTCACTGGACTGTGAACCACAAGGTTGGCAGTTCGAGCCCACCAGCCACTATGCAGGAGAAAGTTGAGACTTTCTGATCCTGCAAAGATTTACAGCCTTGGAAACCCTGTACAGGGTCACTATGAGTTGGAACTGACTCAGTGGCATTAACAACAACAACTATGCACTAGATATCTAATTTATGTGTTACTTGCATTACTTCATTTAAAGCTTTCAACATCATGATGCAGTAGATGTTATTAACCCAGTTTTATAGAAACTACATCTGAGAAGTTATGAAACTTGGACAAGGCAACACAACTAGTTATTATTTTTCTCTCCTTTTAAATTGCACATTTTTTTAACATTAGAACATATCTGAAATTCGGATTTGTCTTATAATTGATGACATCTTAGGACCAGCAGTTGTAACACATTTGTCATTGTCTGTGTGAACATCTAAAGAACTAATGACAAAACTTTCAGAATAGGTTTTTGTCTTTTAATACCTAGGAACCAAATGGTAGTGGTGGTGGTGGGGCAGTTGGCAAGGTGATCAGATGTGTTTAGCAGCATTCCTGAAGCACAGACGGACAGAAGACTAGCTCTACATAAGGACAAACTGTTTGAAGTAACTAACACACATAGCTTTATAGATCCATATAAGAACTAACCTATCATCAGCAATCTGATGGCACAGAGCACAATATTGTATAGAATAATACAGACATTCACAAATCTGAGCTTAAATGTGATTAGGAAAAGTTGAACTCTGAATTGAAGATGTTTTTAGAAAAACCTAACTAATTAATTTTGTTTATACATTCCTCTCTCCCACACTTTGGCTGCATAACAATGTTATATGGCAAAACAAAATACCATCCCCTCTGGAAAAACAAAAAGAAAAAGCCACACACAGATAAACAAACAAAACAAAACCCTAAACTATTTCTAATTGAGTCTGAAAGTCCTTCTTTCAATAAGAATAAAATGCAGACTCGAAGTGAAGGATTGTGATTGGGTTGAATTTCTTATTGGTACATACAAAAATAGCCCATTTATAATTTTTATCTCCGACTTCTCTGGAGAGTTGTTAAGCATTCTGACTTCAGAGTCCACACTTGTAACTGGCCAAGTTTTTTACCTCATTTAGACTAACAGTTGGTACTGTAGGGAAGGAGCAAATTTGAACTTCCTTTGGGCACAAAGCTCCACAGTTTCGACCCCATACCAAATGTCCTATGAGAGACACTGACCATGACACAATCCTTGCTTTTCCATACCTTTCTTCTCCTCAACCCCTGCATCTGATTTGAGAGTATGGCTGCTGCTGTGGAGGGAATCTTTGGAGTCTTCATTTTCATCCAGGACTCCGGCAAAGCTGATCTTCCTCTCATATCTGTGCCTGTCCAACTCAGGATCCAAGCGAAGCCTGCAGCTTTCTAGATCCTGAAATGTCAATGAGGAGCACGTGAATGTTGCTGTCTTCCCAGCACTGCACTGGTCTTTAGGCAGACTTCTCTCAACTTGGAATTACAGCCTATTGCAATTAAACAATAAAGTTTCCCTTTCTTTAATGCCAATTTTTGGTCATGCAAAACTATTTTTGAAAAAAAATTAAAATGAGAATACCTGTTCTACTCATAATTAATCCCTTTTCCTCAAATGGTCCATCTTCCAAAAAGCACAGACATTATACCAAATACAGAACTAGCTTCCTCACCTTCTCTTTGTCCACACTTTTGTCTGCATCATTGGCATTTGTCCATTTACTAAGAATCATTCACTGAGTATGAATGTGTTAGGTACTGGTGGAGAAATAAGAGATGGTTTTTTGACCTAAGAGAACTCAGAATTCAAATAAGGAGACTGAACGACAAACTATAATGATATGGTGTGATACATTTCATTACTAAGAGACAGAGTAAACGAGCTGCTGTGGAGTTTATTCTGATTCTTGGGAACCCCGTGTGTGTCAGAACAGAACTATGCTCCATAGGCTTTTCATCTGAAGTTCCTTAGTGGACTTGAGTCTTGAACCATTTGGTGAATATCCAAGTACATTAACTGTTTGCACTACTTGGGGACTCCAAGAGAGAGAGTAAAAAAAAATCACTGCCATCAAGTCAATTCAGACTCACAGCGATCCTGTGTTTCTGAGGCTATAAATCTTTATGTGAGCAGAAAGTCTTGTCTTTCTCTCATGGAGAAGATAGTGGGTTTGAACTGTAAACTTTGCAGTTACAAATCAGGTTGGAGGATGTGGTTGGCAAAATAATGGCCCCAAAGACATCCTTGTTCTAATCCCTGGGAACTGTGACTGTTACCTTAAATGGCAAAAGGGACTTTATAGATGTAATTAAGGTTCAGGATCTTGAAATGGGGGAAATTCTATGAAGTTTTTCAGGTATGGATTCAATCTGATTCCCAAATTTTAAAAGTGGAGACGTTTTCTAGGCTGTGGTCAGAAGAAAATATAGCTATGGAAGAACTGTAAGAGAGATGCTATGTAACTGGCTTTGAAGATGGAACAAAGTTCCAGGAGCCAAGGACTGTGAGTGTTCTCTAGAAGATAGAAAAGGGCAAGGAAACAAATTCTCTCCTAAAGTCTCCAGAAGAAAACACAGCCTTGCTAACATCTTGATTTTAGCCCAGTGAGATCTAGGTTGGATTTGGACTTCAGGTACTATAAGATAGTAAATTTGTGCTTTTAAAAACTGCACTAAATTTGTGGTGATTTGCACAGTGGAAAGACAAAACATATTGAGAAGGCTGTATAAGTTAAGTCTTGATATAGTTGGCTCAGGAAACAATGGAGAAACAGCTCAAGATATGAAACCATAGTATCAGTTCCAGAGGCTCAAAACATGATCATACTTTGGGGAGAATTCCTTATTCCCTCTAAGAGGGTAAGCATCAAATGGCTTCCATCACTATCTTCTGAAAAGCAGAGATAAACCTTGGAAAGTGTAATGATTTAGTAGGAATTTGGCCTGTGAGAGCCCAGATTGAAGACTAGAGCTCTTTAGTAAATACAGACTGACTCATGCTGAAGATCATATTGATCACTAATCTAAGAAGTGCTTTTGGGGCACCAAAAAAAATGAAAACTTTAAAAATGCTAACTTTATTCAAATACAATAATTCTTATAATTATAACAAAATATGTCCTCAAAATCAAGTACACCTGGAGATAAACAAGTAAACATTTTCTAAAATGTTGCACCAAGATTAAAACCTTATGCTAATGATAATTGTGAGCCATTTTGCGGCCTTTTAGGATAAGTGGCAAGGTTGGACATTCAAATACATGGGTCGCTCTTGGAAACACTATATAAGGTTTCTACAATTCCATGGGACATAACAGCAATGATAACTGCTATCAATATCATGCAATTATAGACTCTCAGTTTTGATGGTTATTTTCCTTTTGGATTCAGAACAGAAGTTATACTTTGCTACTCAGAACATTTTTCATATCTAGAAAAAGAAAAGAATGACATGGAATTTGTTTTAACTGTGGCGCTGTGTCTCAATATGATTCACTGAGACAGTACTGAAATGAAAGGCACATGAATTAAGATACCAGTTTATTATATTTTATTTTGGATAAAATCCATTCTAGGCTTATAAATAGATTACCAATTATTTACATATTTACTAGAGTACAATGAAGACGAATAATATCACCTTCACCAAAAACAACATTTCAAGATCTAACTTGAAGTATAATGCTGTCTGTGATAGGATAATATCCATACACTGACAAGAAAGACTAGTTAGTTAATACCACTACTATTCAAATTTACACATCAATTACAAAAGCCAGTAATGATTAAACTAAAGAATTCTACCAACTTCTTTAGTTTGAAGTTGACCACACATGCAACCAAGATGTATTGATAATAACTGATAATTCAAATACAAAGACTGGAAACTAAGAGGAAGGATCAGTAGTTAGAAAATATGATCTTGGTGATAGAAATGATGCTGGAAATGCATGACTGAACAAGGGAACACTGAATGACTTCAAGTCAGAAGAGATGTGTGCCAGGATTATATTCTTTCACCATACTTAGTAAATCTTTATGCTGAGCATATAATCTGAAAAGATGGATTATATGGAAAAAATGTGACATCAGGATTGGCGGAAGACTGATAAATAACCTGTCATATGCCAATAATACAACCTTGCTTTCTGAAGGCAAAGAGGATTTAAAATACTTAACAATGAAAATCAAGGCTACAGCTTTCAGTATGGGTTGTACTTCAATGTAAAGAAAATAAAAATTCTCAGCACTGTATCAATAAAGAACACCATGACAAATGGAGAAAAGATTCAAGACTTCATTTTGTTTGGATTTACTATCAACGTTCTTGGAAGCAACAGTCAGAAACCAAGAAATCAAATGGAGTACTGTATTACACAAATACACTGTGCCAATCCATCTCATTGGGTTGTCCTGGTTTTTTGCTAACCCTCAACTTTACCAACCATGATATCCTTTTCTAGGGCCTGGTCCCTCCTGATAATATGTCTGAAGTCTGAGAGATAAAGCCTCACCATCCTGGCTTTTAAGAGCATTCTGGCTATACTTTTTCCAACACAGATTTGTTTGTTTTTCTAGCAGGCCATGGTACTTTTAATATTCTTCTCCAACACCATATCTCAAATTCATCAATTTTTCTATGGTCTTCCTTATTCAATGCCCAACTTTCACAAAAGCATATGAAATGACTGAAAACATCCTGGCTTGGGTCAGGCACACCTTAGTCCTCAAACTAACATCTTTGCTCTTTAACACTTAAAATAGTCCTAGAGTAGGTCTTTCAAAGTCCATGTTTCTTGGTCATTTTGCATTTGCTTGCACTAAATCAATTGGGAAATATTTTAATAAGAATTCTATAACAAATAACCTCATTTAAAAATATTTCTTTATGGTTCTTAAGTTTGGAAGTTAATATTTAGAGGAAATCTGATTATCAGGTCTTTTAGATGATAAATCTTGTAAAACTGCAGCTCTTTCTTTTTTAGACATAATTTATTTGTGCCATTTATAAAAAAGAACAAATAAAAATGCTAACAGAATTTTTTTCATTGAAAAGAAAGCACAAATTATGTTACATCAGGGGATCTAGGTGGGAAAAACTGTTAAGTTAGCAAAAACATATTTAGCAACTTTTAATACAATTTTTCTTTTTCTTTTATCTCCATCCCCCACCAACCACCTCACCTGTGACTTCTTGACCCCAACTAAGAAATATCTCTGGTTAACACAAACGAACTCTTACTTTAATTAATGCTCTTTTTTTTCCCTACATTTAATTAATTTTGTTGATATTTTTAAGAATATTCACAACTAGCCATATGGCAATCCTAGGTTCAACATGTACAACTTGAATCGTATGCTGTGTGTGGAGTAGGTTCTGACTCATAGGGACCCTGTGTAGGATTTCCAAGGCTGTAAATCTATGTAGCTCTTGTAGTGTAGTGGTTATGAATCAGGCTGTGAACCGAACAAGGTCAGCAGTTTGAAACTACCAGCTGTTCCTTGGGAGAAAGATGAGGCTTTCTGCTCCCGTAAAGAGTTAAAGCCTCAGAAACCTTGTACAGGTTCTCTATGAGTCGGAACTGACTCCACGGTAGGAGCAGAAAGCCTCATCTGTTTCCCATGGAGAGGCTGGGCTCAAACAACAAGCCCTGTGGTTTCCAGTTCAGTGCTAATCCTATGGAGCCACTGGGCTCCCAGTTATCATGGTTTGTTGTTGTTAAGTGCTGTCGAGTCAGTTCCGACCCATAGCGACCCTGTATAGGGTTTCCGAGTAGCAGCTGGTGAGCTTGAACCACCGACCTTGCAGTTCAAATGGATTTTCAGTCTGGCACACTAACCCATAGTGCCACAGCAGGCCATGGTATGAGGTAGAAATTACAATTCCCATTTTAAAGACTAGAATACTAACTTGGCTTTCAGGTTAATGAGCAGACAAGCAAGAAATGCAGTGCAGTCATGTACAATTTAGTGATGATTATATTCTTCGAGTTGTTCAATCATTTTCATCTTCTTTTCCTGAATTGTTCTTCCCTCATAGATGTAAAATCACTGTCCGCTAAGGTTCCCAACTAATCATTAGAGTTGTTGTTGTCAATTTGATCCCGTATCCCAGTGCTCTTTAGATAGTTCTGACTCATAGTGACCATGTTGGACAGAGTAGAGCTTCTGTACGGAGTTTCTAACACTACATGTCTTAATAGAAGCAGCCAGCGTCATCATTCTCCCGTCGAACCTTTTGGCTATCAGGCCAACATTTAACCTACTGTGCCATCAGGATTCCTTGGTCTCAAATGGTTCTTCTTCTTCTTTTTTTTAAAATGTTTTATTGTGAATTGTATGATAGTTTACATGGGAGA
>NW_006408730.1:1914205-1915807 GCF_000296735.1 Chrysochloris asiatica | reverse complement strand
GCCACATTTTCTAACTGCTGCTCCTTCCTTTTCGTTTCTTGTCTTTGTATTCCAATTACCAGTAATTATCAATACATCTTGATTGCATATTTGATCAATTTCAGATTGAAGAAGTTGGTAGAATTCTTCAATTTATTCATCACTGGCTTTTATAGTTGGTGCACAAATTTGAATAATACTGGTACTAACTGGTCTTCCTTGTAGGTGTATGGATATTATTCTATCACAGACAGCATTATACTTCAAGTTAGATCTTGAAATGTTCTTTCTGATGATGAATGTGACACCATTCCCATTCAATTTTGGCATAAGAAATCATATAACTAATTGTCAGATTCAAAATGGCCAATACGAGTCCATTTCAGTTCACTAAAGCCTAGGATATTGATCACTGTGTATTCCATTTCATTTTTTGACAACTTCCAATTTTCCTAGATTTATATTTTGTATATTCAATGTTCCAATAATTAGCAGATGCTTATCCTGGTATGGTCTGGTAGCGTAGTGGTTACGAATCAGACTGTGAACCACAAAATCAGCAGTTCGAAACTACCAGCTGTTCCGTGGGAGAAAGATGAGGCGTTCTGCTCCCGTAAAGATTTACAGCCTCGGAAACCCTGTACAGGGTCGCTATGAGTCAGAACCGACTCCACGGCACATAACAACAATATCCTGGTGTGGTGCTGTGGGTTAATGCACTGGACTGCAAAGTTGGTTTGAACTGCAAGGTCAGAGGGTTCAAACTCACGAGCCACTCCTTGGAAACCCTATACAGGGTTGCTATGGGTCGTAACCAACGTGACAGCACTTAACAACAACAATATAGCTGGTTCTCTTCGTTTTGAGTTGTGCCCTATCAACAAACAAAGGTTCTGAGAGGCTTACTACATTAGCGTCACCACGGTCAACTCTACTTTTAGGAGGCAGTTCTTCCCTGATCGTATTTTGAGTGCCTTTCAACCTGAGAAGCTCATCTTCTGGTACCTTATCTGACAATATTCTGGTGTTATTCATCATGTTTCAATCATTAATATTCTGTTGCCATCTGACTGTGTTCTACCACTATTCCTAAAGTTTTCAGTGGCCAAACATTCAGAAGTAGTCTGCCTCTTCTTCTTCCTAGTCTGTCTTAGTCTGGGAGATCAGTTGAAACCTGTCCCCCATGGGTGTACACTGCTGGTATTAAAATACTGGTGGCTGAGCTTCCAGCATCACAGCAGAATGCAAGCCGCCACAGTACGACAAACTGACAGTCAAGTGGTGGTCCTTTCACTTTATTTTATAATCCAGAGCAAGTTTTAGTTCTCTACTGATAAAGAACTATAGATAAGATATTTTCATATTCTTGACTTTAAACTTGAAGCATGGATAGAAATAATGACCTTAGTTTAATAATTTAGAGGTGTCTTAATTCCTGAAATGAAGGTCATAATAGAAAAGTAAATAAGGGCAGTTGATGGAATATCCTTTGCAATAATCAAATAATCAGAAGGATGTTTACCTGTGCTTTATTGACTACATGAAGGCTTTCGATTATGTGGATCATGACAAGCTATAGACAACACTGAGAAGTATGAGTATTCCAGAACACTTAATTGTACT
>NW_006408730.1:1893097-1913217 GCF_000296735.1 Chrysochloris asiatica | reverse complement strand
CTATGAGTCAGTTCCGACTCAATGGCACCTGACAACAACAACACAGTCCAAATGTTTCTCTTGAAAACATACATTTTGCCCAAAATATTTGAAATTTGAAAGTATCTATTTTGGGGTTTACAGTGTCAGGAGATGAACTTTCCATAACCCAGGGAAATGAAAAGTGCAAGGAATGCTGGGATAGCAGAGCACTGGCTTTATCATTCTGCTCAAGATGGGCCTATCTGTGTTCATTTGGTTAAAAAATCTAGAGAGCTGAAAGACTGCAAAACTTGCTTAAACAGAGTTACATAACTTGTTAATGTAAGTTCTTCCAGGCCAGTTGTATAAGTCTTGTATTTAAAAACAAACAGAAACAAAACAGAAGTTAGCTGTTTTCACAACTCTGATTGAAAGCTATCTGTGATGAAGTACTCACTGGAAAGGTCAATGAAAAGCAGCTCTAAAATATTTCCTGTATTTCTTTGTAGACACCTGGCTCTTGCATGTTATTTGTGTCCTTGGTTAAATAAATTTGACTCTGATGGTATATGAGTTTATGTGTAAGTGTCTCTCTCTCTCTGTAAGGTCTTTTTTGGCTATCCATAAGCCTCAGTAAAAAGCTACAGGAATAAAAATGCAAGTTAGAGGTTTACACAAGTACTTTCATCCATAACCTAAATGAGGAACTCATTAGAAGATACATTTCCATGTGACTCTTGAGCAGTTATTGCTCATATACACACAAAGCAATCTATGATTTCCAAAAACTTTGGCCAAAAACGATTCAAATTTGGCTGAGTGCTGGTAGCACAGTGGTTACGAATCGGGCTGCGAACCACAAGGTCAGCTGTTCGAAACTACCAGCTGTTCTGCAGGAGATAGATGAGGCTTTCTGCTCCCATAAAGATTTACAGCCTCAGAAACCCTGTACAAGGTCACTATGAGTTAGAACTGACTCCAAGACACATAACCAACCAACCAACCACACCTAGTACAACTGTGACAGTAATCCATGAATTATGCTATGCTGTAATGCTATCTTTAGTGATTTCCCTGGTACCGTTGTGGATTACATGCTGGGTTACTAATGCAAGGTCATCAGTTTGAATCTACTAGTTGCTCTTCAGGAGAAAGATGAGGCTTTCTGCGCCCGTAAAGATTTACAGCCCTGGAAACCCTATACATGGCTGCTAAGAGTCAGAACTGATTCAGTGGCACATAACCACTACCACCACCAACCACCAACCATGCCAAATCTGGAATGATTTGCCTTTTAATTTTAAAAATGAAATTCCCTTGGTTGAATCTTAAAACTTATATGATACATTTAGCAATTAGGCATTTGGGAAAATTGCAAACCTGATCACTAACTTGCATTCATGACTTACCACCAGTGGCTCAGTGCGTGGTCTGGGCAGGCAAGAAAAGGTCTCTCGCAGGAAGGTGGTAATCTCCAGGAGAAGCTGGCAGGCTGCCATCTTCAGTGCGAAGGGGCAACCACATTTAGAGGGGTTCACAGTACCTATGGAATGAAAGAGTACTTTCCTAAAAAGACAGACCAATAAAAACATAGAAAGGCAAGGATTGATGGACAAAACTACACATGTGTAAAATCAAATTGCATGTGAGAACTATAACGGTACATGTCCAATCCAAAATGCCACTGTTTCCTTTAGCATAATCTATGCATTATCATACAACCCTCTAATTTTTCAGTTCTACAACCAGCACCTCACTATTTAACTATCAGTCAAATAGAGTGAAATTATTCTCCTTAAAACATCATACACTAACAAAATACAGCTCTACTGCACTAAAAAGGCTTTCAAAGAAAATAGAAATGGGACCATTTTCACATTGCTGTTCAATCAGATTTAGACGATGTACAATGCAGTGAACTAGATCTGGAACTATAAAAATGCTGCCTGCTCATTTTTTGAAAGAGAAATTTCCTGATGTTCTGAAAGCATTAGAATTGCTTACCCTTTAGTCCAAATGGGTTTCGTTTCTAATCATCTGTATGGTAAGTTTCCATTTGTCCTATTAAGACAGAGCCACACTGCAGTAATTGTTGTATGTCATCAAGTGTTATGCACAACAGAAGGAAACCTTGTCTGGTCCTTTGCTAACCTCACAATTGTTGCTATACTGGAGTCCATTACTGCTGTCTCTGTGCCAATCCATCTCATTGGGGGTCTTCCTATTTTTGCTGACCTTCCACTTTGCATGATGTCCTTTTCCAGGATTGGTCCCTCCTGATGACATGTCCAAAGTATGAAACAAATTCTGACCATCCTGGCTTCTAAGGAGCATTCTGGCTGTACTTCTTCCAACACAGATTTGCTTGTTCTTTTGGCAGTCCATGGTACTTGTAATATTCTCCTCCATATATAACTCAAAAGCATAAATTCTTCTAAGGTCTTCTTTATTCATTGTCTAACTTTCACATGCATGTGAGGTTATTGAAAATACCATAGCTTGGGTCAAGTGTACGTTTGTCCTCAAACTGAAATCTTTTCTATTGAACACTTTAGAGAATTCTTGGGCAGCAGATTTGCTTAACACAATACATCGTTTGATTTTCTTGACTGCTGCTTCCATGCTTGTTGATGGTTGATCTGAGCAAAATGAAGTCTTTGACAACTTCAATTTTGTTTTCCATTTATCTTGATTTTATTTATTGGTCTGGTGATGAGGATTTTTGTATTACTTACATTGAGTTCCAACCCATAGTAAAGACTGTGGTCTTCCAAATTCATCAGTAAGTGTTTTAAGTCCTCTTCATTTTCAGCAAGCAAGATTGTACCATTTGCATATTGCATGTTGTTAATGAGTCTTCCTCCGGTCCTGATGCCATGTTCTTTTTTTAAAGAAGTATGCTTAGCATACAGATTGATTAAGTATGGTGAAAGAATACAGCCTTGGCACACACCTTTGCTATTTTTTCTTGCAGTTGTTTTTGAATTATCTTTAGAAAAATTGTACTTGCATGTGATATTAATGATATTGTCTGATGATTACTGCATTCTGTTGAGTCACCTCTCTTTGTAATGGGCACAAATACGGATCTGTTTCAATCAGTTATCCAGGTAACTATCTTCTAAATTTCTGGGCATAGATAAGTGAGTGCCTCCAGTCCCCCATCAGTTTGAAAGATTTCAATTTGTATTCCATGAATTCTTGGAGTCTTGTCTTTGCCAACGCCTTCAATGCATGTTGGACTTCTTCCTTCAGTATCATTGGTTCTTGATCACATGCTACCTCTTGAAATGTCTGAACACTGACTGTATCTTTTTGGTCCAGTGAAACTGTGTATCCCTCTCATCTTCTTTTCATGATTTCTGCACCATTCAATATTTTGCCCATAAGATCCTTCAAGATTTCAAGTCGAGGTTTGAATTTTTACTTCAGTTCCCTCCATCAGCTTGAGAGTTACATCTGAATGATGCAAATTTTTTTTTTGTTCTAAGGAATGCTGGTCTTTGAATAAAAAAATATTTCATCCACCATAGACCTTTCTGTAAAGACAGATAATGGCCACAGTGACACCATAGTAATGTTCAAAATTCAGAATTAGCTTCCACATATGTATTCCCACAAATCAAGCAGAAATGTACTAATGAAACGTCCGTGTTCAGAAAAGAAGCCCAAAGCCATGTAGTATTGTGCCTCTCACAAAAGGAGGAACAATAATTACCTAGTTTTCATGAGTCAAGACATTCAGCAATCATCATATCATTCCATGCCAACTTAAAAAAATTTGTTTTTGAAAATGTTTCCTGAGTATTAAGCTGTCTGTATGAAATAGAATGAAGTCTTTATAATAGCCATATACAGCAAGAGAGTAGGTAGAGATTGTGGAGTTTCTGGAGATAGCTGGGCTATTACTTCTTTATGCAAACTATTATATTCTCTCCAGAGGTGATGTTTGGTGGATTAAGATGGAAGAGTCAAGTTCCTGTAGAATTTCTAGACGAATATTTGCTTGCACCGTAATTCATTTTTAGTTGGAAGATGAGCTCTATACTGATAAAAAGTGGAATTAAATCAGACTTAAATCAATCCTATATTCAGTGGAGTGCCATGATTCTTGAAATTGCCTCAATATGCCATACTTCTTTAAAAAAAGAAAAAAATAGAAAAGGATACTGGAGTTGTAGGATAAGCCATGGAATGCTAACTGCTGATTTGGTGGTTCAAACCCATCAGGCACTCCTCAGAAACTCTATACAGAGTCACTATGAGTCAGAATAGACTGGATGGCACTTAACAACAACAAACCAACCACAATCAAACCCAGTGCCATCGAGTCATTTCTGACTCACAGTGACCCTGCAGAGCTGGATAGAACTGTTTATTAGGGCTCCTGACACCATACAATCTTATCTTTCTCCCACAGAGCTGGTGGTTTTGAACCATTGAACTTATGGTCAGCAACCTAAACCCAACTTCTGGACCTGTCCTTTTACCCTCACTCATGGGTAGCATCAAGATTCTTTCTATTACTCCTATAGACTATCAACTAGTCTATTCTAGGCTCTCATAACTATCATATGATAAGAAAACCCAAATACAATGAACAGGAATTCTACACAATCCCACCAAAAACGTTGTTACCTAGAATAACATTTTGGTAAATGATACTTATGTGGTTTCGTGGATATTTGAGTTGGCTACGGCCTCTGATATATCCATCAGAATGTTGCATCTGCTCCTGTCTTTGCCAAGGGACCATTAGATCTCTTAGGACAGAACAGTTTGAGAATGTCCTGGATGAATGGTCATGGCTGATGCTCCCTAAGTTTTGTGATTGCTGAACCATCTGCAAGTTCCCTTATGTGTTAGACTGAGTTCCTTTAGCCACTCTAGGGTGGCCTACCTGATTGAGAACCTTAGGAAGTCTTTGGGACAACACCAATAGACTGAATGACTGATGCAACATTTTGATATTTTATTAACAGCTAAGTCAGAAGATTTGTTCTGATTTGATAAGGTCTTAGAAGAGCCACAGTGACATGAAAAAAAAAAAAGGTGCAAGAACAAAATCTTTTGTGTGAAAGTGGAAAGAAAGACAATATGTTTTCTTTAATAATTATTTAGTTCTGTCCAGGGTTACATGATAGCTATCATTTTACATTTTGTGACTAAAAGGACACATTAGGCTGAGTTTCAAACCACCAAGCAGGTAAAAAGGAAGAGAACTCATCATGTGAAGATTGTATTTTTATAAACATTTTCTAAAAGGTAGTTCTACAGATACACACAAGCTTGTATTGTACAGAACACATGTATCCATGAAATGATGTTGGAAAAGGATGTAATAGGAATCTCTGTCTCTTCTACTATATGGGGGGGGGGGGTTGGTGATGGTTAGTTCCGACTCATAGCAACCATGAATAGGGTTTCTAAGGCTGTAAATCTTTACAGGAGCAGGAAGCCTCATCTTTCTCCCACGGAACAGTTGGTAGTTTCAAACTGCTGACCCTGAGGTTAGCAGCCCAACTCATAACCACTACACTACCAGAGCTCTTTACTACTCTATTGTTGTTGTTGTTGTTAAGTGCCATTGAGTTGATTCCAACCCATAGTGACCCTGTATAGGGTTTCTGAGGAGCAGCTGGTGAGCTTGATCCACCAACCTTGCAGTTCAAACTACTACTCTATAATGGGATTTGATTCTAATTTTAATAAATATAATACAGCAAACACTCATAGTTTGAATACATCTGAATTTTATATTGTCTCTATTTCATTATAATGTGTAATGATTAAATAGTTCAATATTTTAGTGATTTGGAAAACACATGATGTTCAATTCCATTTGGTCTGACTTTTTTTACTTCCAAGAGCAATAACTTAATGCAAAATGAATGCAACCCCTTCTGGGACAGTAAGTTTTTCACAGCTATAGATGGAGATTCTCTTGAGAGTCTAATAGTCATCTTAGTACAATAACAGTAATCAATGGCTAAAAAGAAATAGCTGTTCCACACTGTCTGCAGCGCTCTGCCCCTGTCTATATTCTCCTCATTGTGGTTCTTGCCTTCTCTCTTTGTGGCTTTCTGCACATGCTTTACATCCATGCACAGGGAAAAAGGGGAAAGGTACAGTGGGGAAACATGGGAAGGTGGTAAGAACATGAAATAGGAAAGAGAAATATTAAGTGCTCCTAAAGCAGAGGTTCTTACAAGCAGGGGTTCTTGTAGTAAAGGGAGTCTCCTTACTGTCATCTAAAAAGTCTTCCTCCTCATCCTCCTTTCTCAGTCTCCTCTTCATCTCCTCATCATAAATGAGACCCAGCAGATTGGCTGGACTCTCACTTTCCCCGTGACACAGCTCATTCAATCTGATGCCAATAGCCTGCCGTGGAGGAGAAAAGAAATGAAACAGCACAAAGTATGTCAGTCTCTGGAATAGGCTCTCGCATTAATGAGAATATAAGAAAACAGTTCGTTGTTTTTACTACCAGCAAAAGTCTCTTCTGTATACCACGGTAATGTTTCCACCACACGTTGCAGTGTGGAAACCCAGGAGTGGAAGGAATTGGCACTATCTCCAAGGTCACGTAGTCTATAGACTGGTGATGACTAGAATGATTCTTTTGTATGCTTTTACAAATTTTTTTTGCTGAAAATGCTTTCATTTACCCAGGTCACCTGTTTTATGAATCTGATATAAGGAAGTATGCAGTTGTTTCTAGTGCAAGATTATGTTATAGTGAAAAAATAAGAAGGCATAGTTTCTCAGAGTTCTTCTGATTATCATAATTTAGGAAGATGTCATTTTCATGCTGAATTTGGAGTCTGGCAAGAATCTCTACTGAACTTATATTTTCATTATATATATAAGTACCTCATAGGTACTCAATGAATTAGAAAAAATACTGTTGTTTCTTTTTCTTTTCACAATTTATTGTGAATTGAATGAAGGTTTACAGAACAGAGCATCAGTTTTACATCAATCACTTCATATACTTTGTTTCATTACAATGGTTGTAATCCCCTCCATGTACCGACAGTTAACAGTATTTACCTCTATTTGCATCAATTGTTGGCATTTCTCCCCATGTCTCCTGCTACCACCTGTAACCATCATTGATTATTTCTTTTATTAAGAAAACCTTTACTTAACTTTTTACAACATTGGTCTCATGCAATATTTGTCCTTTTGTGATGACTCATTTCATGCAGCATAATATCCTCCAGGTTCATCTATGTTGTGCTGTGTTTCACATATTCAATGTTATTCTTCAACATTGCATAGTATTTTACTGTGTGTATGTACCAAACTTTGTTTAACCATTCTACTGTTAATGGGCATTTAAGGTGTCTCCATCTTTTTTATGTGTCTCTTATATACAGTATATTGAAGGATCCTGGTTTTTGTTTTTGTTTTTGTTTATCTATTCTGTTCTCTGTTGTAATTATCAATATGTATTAACTGATTGCTTTCATTTTCATCTATGTTTGTTGTTTTGTGGTGCTGCTGCTTTCTTTGTCCATATAATTTTCTGTGCTGAGTTCTTTTTATTTGTAGGTATTCTTTTCATTTTCATTTCTGTTGTGTTGGTGTGTACTAAATCTTTCTGATTTTCCGCTTCTTTGATTTTTGGTAGGCAGGTATATTCATTTTGAGGTTATCCTGTAATTTATTAATTTTTTCCCATACTTAAAAGTCTGCTTTATCTTGAAATCTCAACTTGCTTGCCATTTGGAAGTTCTGTATCTACACAATTCCCTCTTTTGGCTTTATAGTTGTTTCATTATAGATTGATATCTCTGGTCCCTTATTTTTAGTCTTGTAGGTTTGCTTTATTTTAAATACTTCTCTATAAGGATTGAGTTCTGGGTGGTGTTGTCATGTATGGCAATCTCAGGTTGTTGTCTACTGGTGTTGGATCTCAATCCAAAGTACACCTGTTAGCATTTTTTGTAACGTTGGTCTGCTCATTACAAATGCCTTTAATATTTGTTTATCAGGAAAAGTCCTAGCTTCACTGTCATATTTGAAGGAAAACTTTGCTGGATATATGATTCTTGGTTGTTTTTTTTTTTTTTTTGAGTTTTGTATATGCTATCCCATTGCCTTCTTGCCTGCATTGTTTCTGTTGAGAAATCGGAGCTTAGTCTTATTGATTCTCCTTTGTAGATAACTTTTTGTTTTTCCCAAGCTGCCCTCAGAATTCTTTCCTTGTCTCAGGTTTTGGAAAGTTTGATTATGATATGCTTTGGTGATTTTCTTTTGGGACGCTATCCTGTTTGGGGTTCATTCAGGTTATTATTGCATGCTTATCTTCTTGTATTTCATGATGTTACAGAAGTTTTCTTCTATAAACTCTTCAACTATTTTCTCTGTGCTATTTATTGTCTCTTCCTGTTCTGGAATTCCAATCACCTATAAGTTGTTCCTCTTCATGGTGTCTTACATAACACTTAGGCTTTCTTTGAAATTTTTTCATTCTTTTTTCTGATTGTTCTTCTAGTATACTGGTACCAACAGATTTATCTTCAAGATCAATAATTTGGGATTCCATTGCTTTGAATCTACTCCTTTGCCCTTTCAATGTATTGTCCGTTTCTAAGATCTTAGTATTATCAATCTTCTGAATTTCTAGTTGCAGGTTGTGTATTGTTTCAAAACTTGCATTTATTTTGTCTGTTTGCTCTTGTAGTGCTTTCTTGAACTCTTCTAAAGTTTTTTGTTTTTTTTTTCTGTGTTATCCTTGTTTTCTTCAATATATCTGTCTATCCTTTGAAGGTACATCAATATCATACTTTTGAATGATTTCTCAGTTACTTCCATTACATTTCTTCCTCAGAAGTGTTTTCTGGCTCTGCATCTCGGTAATTTGTTTGAAACATTCTCTCTTGATTCTTCATGTGAGCTAAGATGGTCTGTTGTCTCCAGAGCATATGGGGTTGCCACATTTAATTGACGATTGTATGTTGAAGTGTTCTTGGGCTTTCACCAATTGTCTCCTGTGGGTTTAGTTAGAGATCTGAAGCATGTAAACTGCTTCATTTGCTGTTTGTGCACCTCAGTTTAGGGTATGTTTGGCTGGTATTGGCTGCTGTCTATCATTGATCAGGTAGTATAGGAGCTGATATGACTCTTGCCCAGTGAGTGGAGCTGCAGAGAGTCCAGTGTAGTTGGGCTATATGGGCACAGATGCTGTCTCCTTTCCTGTCACCTGTGTGAATCTGCTCTGCCAGACCACCTTCTATTGACAAAGCTGCTCATGAGAAGGCTGTACCATGTCTGGCTAGCCATTCACCAGTTAGTTCCCCTCTCTTAATGGTCCCTGCTCAGCTTCTGCTCCCTGCAAGCACTCAATCCACTTCTCTAACCTTTCCTTGAAGTTCAGGGTCCTAGGATTTTCATCTGTGTATATCTCATTTAGTGTCTCACATCTTCATTGCAGAAAGTCTGTGTAATGTGTTTGCCTAGTCCACATCTTGCTGTGAGATTTTGTTTTTTTCTTTTGGTATAGTACCCAACAATCATATAATAAATCTGACTTTTAATAATCAAACCATGGGTAGATTGGCTTTTATAAGGTTTTCATAGAACCAAAACATTTTTTTTTCTCTGTTCTTCCAACTCATCATTCACTATCTTCTGATTTACTAAAAGAAATTTTCTGCAAGAACATACAAAAACATTAACTCTATCAATTTATTTTATGTTCTAACTATATACACTAAGGAGTCCTGGCATAGTGCTGTGGGTTAATACACTGGACTATAAAGCCAGTTTGAAGCACAAGGTTAGTGGTTCACGCTCAACAGCTGCTCCTTGGAAACCCTACAACAGGGTCATTATTGGTTGAAACAGACTCGACAGCACTTAACAACAACAACAACAACAATATGCACTAAGGAGCCATGGTAGCATAGTTGGTTATACATTGTTCTGCTAAAAGCAAGGTCAGCAGTTCATGTCCACTAGGTGCTCCATGGGAGAAAGCTCAAACTATCTGCTCCCATAAAGATTTACAGCCTGGGAAATCTTATACAGGGTCACTATGAGTCAGAATTGACTCAACAGCACACCATGGCCATCACCAGCAACAACCATATACACTGCATACAGTGTGCAATAATGGGAGGGATGTAGGGTTAAAAAAGCCATCAGGAAATGACTACAATGAACACTGTCCTTGGCGTGTGACAGTTTGGTTATCCTGTGCATTTGTTGGGTTGTTTTATCTAAAAGGGCATACTTTCAGTTAATTTTATTTTTTCCTGTATCATCCTCTCCAAATACTTTAAAAAGTTATTAAATTCTAATTAAATTAGAAATTAGACTCACTATTAGAAGCCACCTAGTAGTGAGTCATGAGTTAGGCTGCTAACCACAGGGCCAACAGTTTGAAAACACTTGTACTCTATAGGAGAAGGATGAGGCTGTCTGCTTCTGTCAAGATTTACAGCCTCTGAAACCCTGTACAGGGTGGCTCTAAGTCAGAAGTGACATGACAGCGCTCCATCACCACCACTAGAAACCACCAGCACTCATCAATTAGTTTGCTGTACTGCGGTGACATATATACCGCTGCAAGCTAGGCCATCAGTATTTTAAATACCAGCAAGGTCACTGATGGTGGACATGCTTCAGTGAAGCCTCCAGACTAAGACAGACTAGGAAGGAGGAGAGGCAGACCACCTCAGAATGGTTAATTATTGAAAGCAGTATGAAGAGCAGTGGGACATTTCCTGTTATAGTGACAGAAGAAGAGTCCCTCAGGATGGAAGACACTCCTCATAGTAGAGCTGGCTATAATGATGAGGATGGAGTAGAGCTTTCAGAACCTTCATTTCTTGATGGGGTACAATTCAAAATGAGAAGATATAGCAGCAATCATACATTAATAATTGAAATGTGGAATGCATGATGTATGAGTCTAGGAAAATAGTAAGTTGTCAAAACTGAAATGGGCACATAATGATTGATATTATAGACACTAGTTAGCTAAGGTGGACTAGTATTGGCCAGTTTAAATCAGACAATCATATGGTTAACTATGCAGGGAATGTCAACTTAAAATGAATGACATCCTGTTCATCACCAAACAGAACATTTCAAGATTTATCTTGAAGAACAGTGCTGTCTGTGATAGGATAATCTCCATACAACTAGAAGGGAGACCAGTTAATGTCACTATTATTCAAATTTATGCACCAATCACTAAAGCCAGTGGCAAAGACATTGAAAAATTCTACAAACTTCTTTGGTCTGAAATTGATCAAATATGCAATCAAGATGCATTGATAATTACTGGTCACTGGAATGCAAAAGTTGGAAACAAGAAAAAGGATCAGTAGTTGGAGAATATGACCTTGGTGACAGAAATGATTCTGGAGATTACATGACAGAATTTTGCAAGACCAATGACTTATTTGTTGCAAATACCTTTTTTTGACAACATAAACAGTGACTATTCATGTGGACTTCCCCAGATGGAATACACAAGAATAAAAATGACTGTATCTGTGAAAAGATACAATAAAGAAACTCAATATCACAAGTCAAAACAAGACCAGAGAACATCAATTATTTGTATGCAACTTCAAACTAAAGCTGAAGAAAATCAAAAACAAGTTCACAAAAGCTAAAATATAACCTTGAACATAGTCCACCTGACTTTAGACACCATCTCAAGAAAACATTCACTGTATTAGACATTAATGAACAAAGACCAGAAAAATTGTGGGATGACACCAATAACATGATACAACAAGAAAGCAAAGCGTCATTAAAAAGACAAGAAAGAAAGAAAAGACAAAAATGGATGTTAGAAGAAACTCTGGAACTTGTTATTATACATAGAGAAGCAAGTGGAAGAAATGAGGAATTACGAGGTGAGTCACACATTATCTGCACTCTGACTGTAGAATTTATTTTAATCAACTTTTAGAAAAGAAAAATACATAATTTTTTGACATAACCTCCTTGCTTTTCAATACTTTGTCCATCTGTCAACAAGATTTCATATTCCCTTATTTAAAAATGTTTAGGCTAAGTTGCAAGCCACAAATTCACTGCTGTCTTCACTTTTTCATCAGAGGTGAATCCTCATCTTCAAAGGGCTGCTTTCAGGGGACCAAACAGGTGAAAGTCCAATGGAACAACATCAGGACTATAGGGAGGATGCTTTAACATCTCAAAATGCAGTTTTTGCAGTCAACAGTGTGGGCAGAGGTGTGTGGACATGCATTGTCATGCGAGATCACTATGTCCTTGGGTAGCAGTCCTCTGCATTTAATCCAAAGTGTAGGTTTCAGCTCTTCAGTGAGCATCTCACTGTAATGAACACTGTTGATTGTTGAACATTTTTCCTGATAGTGTTCAAATATTGGCCTTTGAGAATAGCAGAAAACTTTAAGTATCAATTTTACAGCTGATAGTTGACTTTTGAACTTTTTGGTCTGCAATTGAGAATATTTCCATTCCATACTCTGCTGTTCACTTTCAGGCTTGTAGTGATGGATTCATGTCTTCTCACCATTAATGATGTTTTAAAAGAAACATTTACTTTCCTTTGATTATCAGTCCAAACTTTGTTTGCAGATGTTCAAATGCCTCTGTTTATGCTCTTCCATGAGTGGTTTCCATACCCGTACCACACAAACTTTTCAAAACCCAAGTCTGTCTCAGATTATTTCATAGGCAGAGCCATGACTGATTTGCAAATGATTTGTCCCACAATCCACTGTCACTTGTCTATTTGACAGAATAATTTTATGTGCATGCTTAATGTTGTCATTAGCCATGAATGGACACTTAAATAGAATCAGAATGTGGATAATTTCTGACTCACCCTTATAATAAAGCTGAACAGAAAATTTCAAAGGGCAGCTCATTAAGACAAAATAGAGTGTTATAATGAATTGTGCAAAGACCTGGAGTTAAAATCCAAAAGGGAAGAACATGCTTAGCATTTTTCAAGCTGAAAGAACTGAAGAAAAAGTTTAAGTCTCAACTTGAAATATTGAAGGGCTCTAGGGGCAAAATATTGAATGACACAGAAAACATTTAAAAGGAATGGAAAAAATACAGAGTCACTGTACCAAAAAGAATTGTTCACACATTTCAAGAGGTTGTTGTTGTTGTTAAGTGCCATTGAGTCAGTTCTGACCCATAACGACCCTGTATAGGGTTTCTGAGGAGAAGCTGGTAAGCTTGAACCACCAACCTTGCAGTTCAAACGACTTTGCAGTCTGGCACATTAGCCCACAGTGCCACACCAGGACACCTTTCAAGAGGCAGCATATGATAAAGAACCAATAGTACTGAAGGAACAAGTCCAAGCTGCAGTGATGGCATGGCAAAAAGTTAGGCTACAGTAATTGATGAAATACAAATTGAAATGTTGCAACAAAGTGATGACGTGATGGAGGTGCTCACTTTTCTATTCTAAGAAATTTGGAAGACAGCTATCTGGCTCACTGATTAGAAGAGATCCATATTTGTGCCTATTCCAAAGAAAGGTGACTCAACAGAATGTGGAAATGATCTAAAAATATTAATAATATTACATGCAAATAAATTTTTTTTGCTGAAGATAATTTAAAAACAAGTGCAGCAGTACACTGAAAGAAGTTTCCAGAAATTCAAGTCAGATTTAGAAAAGGACATGGATTGAGGGATATCATTGCTGATTATCAGCTGCATCTTGGCTGAAAGTAAAGGATGCCAGAAAGGTGTCTACTTGTGATTTATTGACAATGTAAAGGCATTTGACTGTGTGGATCATAAGAAATTATAGATAACATTGAGAAAAGTAGATATTCCAGAACACTTAATTATGCTCATGAGGAATGTAGACATAGAACAAGAGGCAGTGGTTCAAGCAGAACCAGGGAATACTGAATGTTCTGAAATCAGGAAAGGTGTGTACCAGTCTTGTATCATGTCACCAGACTTATTCAACCAGTTTCCTGTGCAAATGATCTGAGAAGCTGGACTATATGAAGAATAATGCAGCCTCAGGATTGGGAGAAGACTCATGAGATATACAGATGACACAACCTTGCTTGATGGAAGTTGAAGAGGACTTGAAATACTTTCTGATGAAGATCAAATACTACAGCCTTCAGGATGGATTGCACTTCAACATAAAGAAAATGAAAATCCTCACAACTGGCCTCATAAATAACACCAGGATAAACAGAGAAAAGATTGAAGTTGCCAAAGATTCCATTTTACTTAGATCCACAATCAACACTCATGGAAGCAGCGGTCAAGAAATAAAATGACATACTGCCTTGGGCAACTCTGCTGCACAAGTAAAGATGTCATTTTGAGGATTAAGATGTGCCTGACTTAAGTCATAGCATTTTCAATTACCCCATATACATGTGAAAAGTGCAGGGAGCCCACATCCAACGGATGCACTCTGCTCTTGGCTCCTCTTTATTGGAAGCTCCTAGATCCAGGGAAAGTTTGATGCCAAGACACATGGAGATTGTCAAGGAATGCTGAACCTACAGATACTGAAAGTGCACAAGAACCTTTCCTCAGAGCTGACAAAAAGAGAGTCAATTCCAACCCATAGTGACCCTATATAGGGTTTCCAAGGAGCAGCTGATGAGCTTGAACCACTGGCCTTGCAGTTCAAATGACTTTGTGGTCTAACGCATTAACTCACAGCGCCACACCAGGATGCCTAAGCTAATTTACCATTTTAACAAAGCTTAAAGGATCACTAACAAAACTTTTCTATTCATAATACATTGGCGGTTATGTGCCGAGGAGTCCATTCTGACTCAAAGAGACCCTGTACGGGGTTTCCAAGGCTATAAATCTTTATGGGAGCAGAAAGCCTCATCTTTCTCCCTTGGAACAGCTGGTAGTTTTGAACTGCTAACCTTGTGGTTTGCAGCCCGATTCATAACCACTATGCTGCCAGAGCTCCTTTAGAATGCAATAATTTAAGGTCCTAATGTTTATTCCTAGGAGTCCTAGTGTGGTGCTGTGGAATAATGCTCTAGACTACGAAGCCATTTGAACTGCAAGGTGGGTGGTTCAAGCTCATCAGCCCCTCCTCATAAACCCTATACAGAGTTGCTCTGGGTCAGAACTGACTCGATGGCACTTAACAACAACAACAACGTCTCCTCCTAAGGTTTCCCGTATGAAGCAAATGGTTAAGCATTTGATTACTAGCCAAAAGATTGGCAGTTTGAACCCACCCAGAGACACCTCAGAAGGCAGGTCTGATAAGCTTCTTCTGAAAGGTCACAGGCTTGAAAACCTTTAGAGCTGTCTACTCTGCACACGTGGGATGGCCATGAGTGAGAACTGAAAACAGAAACTGACAACAACATGTCTCTTTCAAGGTCAGAAAAATGCCTTAGGGCTTCATTTACTTCTTTTTTTAGTCATCAAATATTTGTTAAATGAAGTAACTTGTTAGAAATTAAATACAAAGCAAAGTTGATTAAGTTGTTATTTGTTATTATTGTTAAATGCCTTTGAGTTGTATCCAACTCATAGAGAATCTGTCTAGGGTTACCTAGGACTGGTGTGTTTGAACTGCTGGCCTTGTGGTTAAAACCGACCTTGGGATCCAGTGCATTATCCTGCAGCACCATACCAGGACTCCAGTTGTTTTAGTAGGTTAGTAATTTCATTTCCTTTTGTAGCAATTTATTTGTATCTTTGTTTAGTATACTTTCATTGTTTGGTGCGTAGGAACATTAGCAGTATTAAGAAACTTGTTCAGGGCTATTAACAAGTGTGAACTTTTTCAGCAAACTGTGAACTAAGACTCACATACAGTGGGTCTGACTCTAAATCTTATTTTCTTTCCTTCCACAATCTTACAATCTATTGGACTTCTGGTGTGGTGCTGTAAGATCAGCACTGGACTGCAAACCATAAGGTCAGCAGTTCAAACCCACCAGCTGCTCCATGGAAGCATTATAAAGGGTCGCTATGAGTCAGAATCAACTGGACTGTACTTAACAACAACGCTAACATAGCTATAAAATTCATTAAGTGTCAAAAGAGACTGAAAATGCTTTTTGAGTTCAGACCTTCAGTTCAGAGAATCATGGCAAGTCATATTGCTGTAGACCTGGGAGAATTGGTAGACTCTGAGCCCAAGAAGAAGGGACAGTGAATATTCAAGGTGAAGGGTCCCAAATTAACTCATATGCTGGAAAATGCACAACATGTGTTCAGTGACTGATAAGTAAGGCAAAATTTTGCTTGAAATTTGGTTGAAGCAATTTTTTTTAAGGGAATAATAGGTAGGAAAGATGAAAAGCTAGTTTGGGACTAGAACCTTCAGCGCTTGAGACTGAATTTTATTTTGTATTCTGAGAGAGGAAGAAAGGCAGTTTTAGAATTGGGGAGAAACTTGATCATTTGCTCACAAGGCAGTGTGTCAGGGTATGCACGGAGAAAACATGAATTCTGCTTTCAAAGAGTAATGTAATGTAATAACTTATTAGTATTGAGCACTGCTAGGCTAGAACACAAAAGATGGAAATACATTCTTCATAGGTACATTAGTTAATTTTATGTTCATCATACAAAATCTTCATATAATTGGAGTAAAGTATGCCGAGAGAGGAGAGACACTAGGTTACAGAATCTTCCCCCACCCCCAGAGGGCAATGGAAGGTTACTGAAGCATTTAGAGTGATTAAGAAGCCCAATTTGATTTGCATTTTGGCCTAATCACTCTGACAGCATTTGGAGGATGAACTGCATGGGGCAAGTCTGGAGGCTGGGAGATCAGTATGGATGGGCTGTGCCATTGAGGATGCTTTTATTGGCAGTGTGTAGGATGAGGGGAGACGTTGGGGATGAACCCAATAGGAAAATACTTTAATTACTCAGTTGGGAAGTAATAAAGATGTGACCTGAAGGCACATCAGTGACATGGAAGAGTTGGAACAATAGGAGGGGGCTTGGAATATGCTCAGACGCTGTCAGCTGAGACGAGGATGGTGCCATTAAAAAGAATAGAGAGGTGAGGAAGGGTTGCAGATGGGGTGTGTTTGTATGAGGAGAACAATATCATTGTGATCAGGCTGAAATTCAGGATAAGGAGCAGTTGGAAATGAGGTCATGGGGGTATAAAAAGTGCTTCAGGCAGAGAAGTGTGGGTCACAGATGGAAGCACAGGAATACAAATAATCCTGAGGAAGATCATACAGGAAGAACTTCCAAGAGATCTGAGGAATGTTCATGTTTATGGGGAGAAGGGAGCAGAGGAGCTAGGAAAGACAGAGGACTGCATACCAAGATGTGGGGTAACTCTGGAGCCTGGGAGCCAAGAAGGGTGTGAAAGATGAAGGCACTCAGCAGTATCAGATAACTGCAAGAAAATCAGAGGACATTTGTACTGATAGCATCTGTTTGGGAAATATTTTGGTGAAAGTCTCTCTAAACCTGAAATCCTCTAAACTCAGAATTTAGTTAATGTTTTTCCTTTATTGCAGGATTTTAGGGAACCAATGGAATCAGCAATGGTGACTTTTTTTTTTTTTTTCCAGTTCAAGCTGCTTAGAGGTTCTTTTGTGTGTGTGCAGTGTTTTTGTTTGGGGGCAATATTAACGAGCCCTGGTAACACAGTGGTTAAAGTGTTTGGATGTGAATGAAAAGGTTGGTGGTTCGAACCCACCAGTCACTCCATGGAAGATAGATACAGTAGTCTGTTTCCTTATAGGTCTGTTGTTGCTGTTAAGTGCTATGGAGTCATACAGCATTTCAAGACTGTAAATCTCTTTGGGAGCAAAAAGCCTAACCTTTCTCCCAGTCACTGGCTCTTGGGGCCTGCAGAATGATGCTGCGTGCTCCCATGACCAGCCATCTGTACTGGGGGTCCACAGACCATTCTAACCAACCACTGGTGACAGGAACCCACAAACAAAGTACCAGTTTCTATGCTCAACCATCTATATCAGAGGTCTGCAGATCAGTGGTGTCTCCTATTCTCTCCAACCTCCTGCAGGGAGTAGGTGATAGTCCCCGCACTGACATCTCCCCTGCAACTGGAGACTCATGCCCTCTCTGACCACCCCTGCACAGCCCTGCTAACCCAGGACCATTGGTGAGAGTTTCTGTACCACTCACACAGTGACTGATGACTTGAACACCTTTGTCCTGCTGAACTGGCAACCACATATTATGCACACACATAACAACCGACCCAGTGACCAGTGAAAAAGCTCCCTGGACCCATATCCAGGGGACCAGATGGACAGAAACATCACCTTAAGAGCAATACCAGCTACCGCTTCAGTTATCCTGCAAGACCAGAGAACAGAAACCTGCTCTCACATACCTGCTGTTCCCTCACCTGCCCAGAGACAGACACAGGTGGTGTGAGCTCCACTGTAGACAGGCTAATGAGCAGAGTAGCATACATGCCCTGCATACATAGATGCAGCCAAACAAAACAAAGCAAGAAATCAGAATGCAGCAAACAAATACATAATAAAGAAAATAAGTACAATACCACCTTAATGTCCTAGAGAAACCAGCCAGTATCAAATCACATACAGAAACAAGATAGTTCCAGCAAGTGACCAAAATAAAGAATCAGAAAACCTTCCAGGTAGAAGACAGGGTAATGAAATTACACATAAGGAATTCAAAAATATAGAGAGCTGACCAAGAGATCAAGGAAGTCATGGACAAAGCAATAGAAGAATTCAGGAAAACAGTACCAGAACAAAATGACAAAATAAATAGACAACTAGAAATCATACAAAAAAGCAACTAGAAATCCAAAAGATTAAAAAAATTCCAGAAATAGAAAATAGAAGGACATAGTAGCAGAATTAAATCAATGAAAGAGTATTGAATCAGCAGAATAGAGTGCATATCCTTTGATACCAATTTGTTTGAGGAAAAAATAAGAAAAAAGCTTAAGAATTATGTGAGATACTATCAAGAGGAAAATTTAAATGGCCTCAGAACTGGAGAACAGGAGTAGGCAAACAAACATACAGAATGGTCAACGATTTGCTGACAGAAATCTTCTCTAATATCATGAAAGACAAGCAGATATTCACTCAAAAAGTTTATACAGGATAGACCCAAAAGAAAGTTACCAAGATATATCATAATTAAACTTGCCAAAACCAAAGACAGAGAAAGAATCCTGATACCTGCTCAAGAAAATTGATAAGTCACTTGCAAAAAGGAACCAGTAAGACTATTCTCTGATTACTTGCCAGAAACCATGCAGGTAAGAAGGCAATGAGATGGTCTATGCAAGACCTTGGAAGAAAAAAAAAATTGCAAACCAAGAGTTACATTGAACAAAATTGTCTCTCAGATATGTCCGCAAAATTAGAACATTTCCAGATAAACAGAAATTAAGATTTGTAAAAACAAAAAATAATAAAGGGAGTCATTGCAACAGACAACCAACATTAGATTATACAATCTGAGATTAGGACACAGGACAACATTAGCCAGATACCAACCCAGATAAAGAACTCTCAAAAAATAAGGCAAAATTAGAAGAATGAAAACAGAGAATCAGAGAGGTCAATCTATAAATTATGACAACATCAAAACACAAAGGGGAAATAAATGGTTCTAGAACTTCCAACTCAAAATCAAGAGAAACAGTTGCAAACATCCATTGAAAATCAGAACATGGAATGTACGAAATATGAATCTGGAAAAATTGGAAGTTGTCAAAAATGAAATAAAATGTCTAAACAATTGATATCTTAGGCATTAGTGAGCTGAAATGGATTGATATTGGCCATTTTGAATCTGACAACCACATGGTTTAAAATGCCGGGAATGTCAAATTGAAGAGGAATGGTGTTGCATTCATTGTCAAAAAGAACATATCCAGATCAGTCATGAGGTACTGTGATAGGATAATATCCATGCGCTTACAGTGAAGTCCAGTTAGTACCACTATTATTCAAATTTATGCACCAACCATTAAAGCCTGTGAGGATGAAATAGAAGAATTCTACCAACTCCTTCAATCAGAATTTGATCAAACATGCAATCAGGATGTCTTGATCATTACTGTTGATTAGAATGCAAAGGTTGGGAGCAAAGAGGAGGAATCAGTAGTTGGAAAATATGGCCTTGGTGATAGAAATGATGCTGGAGAACGCATGATAGAATTCTGCAAAATCAATGATTTG
>NW_006408730.1:1890121-1891427 GCF_000296735.1 Chrysochloris asiatica | reverse complement strand
AAACGACATATTGCATTAGGCAAATCTGCTGCACAAGACCTTTTTAAAATGTTGAAGAACAAAGATGTCAGCTAGAGGACTAAGGTGCACCTCACCGAAGCCATGGTATTTGCAATAACCTCATATGCATGTGAAAGCTGGATAGTGAATAAGGAAGACAGTAGAAGAACGAAAGCTTTTGAGTTATGGTGTTAGAGGTGCATACTGAAAGTGCCACGGGTTTCCAGAAGAATCAATAGATCCACTTTTGATGAAGTGCTGCCACAGTACTCCTTGGAGGCCAGGATGGCCAAACTTCATCTCTCATACTTCGGACATATTGTCAGGAGGGACCAGTCACTGGAGAAAGATATCATGTTTGGTAAGGTGGAGGGTCAGCGAAAAAGATGAAGACCCCCAACGAGATGGATTGGCCAAGTGCAGCATCAATGGACTCAAGCGTGGCAACGGTAGTGGTAGTGAAGTTGGCCCAAGATCGGGCAGTGTTTCGTTCTGCTGTGGGTATGGTCACTATGGGTCAGTACCAACTCAATGGCAACTAACAACAACAATTTTTTTTTAGAAAGACTGATGTTTTTGAACATGACTTTTCTTCAATTGCACAGGCAGTTATAACCAGTGAATGATTATAGTCGCCTGAAATTTATATACGCTACAAACCTAGTACAGTTTTGCTTATCAACACCCACCATGGATTTGACACTCTTTTGTAACTCAATTGTGAATCGTGTCATACACAAGATTTTACCCAGGGTCTTTCTGATATTCTTTCATAAAATAAAGAGGCATAATACACATTGACCAGCATAAGTATGCAAGAGTATAGCTAGTCTTCCTAATTTCTTCAAAACTTGAGGACAGAATATAAGCATTTTTGCATATATGGTCTTATTTTATTATTTTATCTCTCCGTTATTTTTATTGGCTTTTAATCATTTCAAAGTTTCAGTCCTCCAATCGTTTGAAAGGCAAAAGATTGTGATATGAAGGAATGTTCTCTCTGCTTTAAATGAGGCATATACTACAGATGAGAAAATATCAAATATACTTTGAGAGACATCTGAAGGTCTCTGGAGTCCTCCTGTGCACGGTAAGATAAACCCTATTAGCTGTAAGGTCAGCGATTCAAATTCACCAACTGTTCCCCAGAAACCCTATTCAAGGTTGCTATGAGTATGAACCGATTTGATGGTACTTAACAACAACAACAACAATGAAGGTCCCTAGTAACACAGTTTGTGCTTCACTATGGAGTCTTGATGTGGTACTGGAAGATAAGCACTGGACTGCTAACTGAAAGTTTGGG
>NW_006408730.1:1872200-1889871 GCF_000296735.1 Chrysochloris asiatica | reverse complement strand
TGATGCATAGCGACCCTGTATAGGGTTTCCAAGGAATGACTGACTGGTGAGCTTGAATCGCCAACCTTGCAGTTCAAACGGACCTTGCAGTTTAGCACATTAATTCGCAGCACCATACCAAGACTCTCTGATTCATATGGGGTCAGAATTGACTGAATTACAACAGGTTTATTTCATTATTACACAGTAGAAAAACCTTTGAAGCTTTGTAAGTGGGTCAAGAACAAGTTTCATAGAAAATAAAGAACCTCATACTCATAGAGTTACTGTAAACATCAGAGCAGTAATTAACACCATTATTTTGGACAGCATCTGGGACAGGCTCAAACAGTGGCGACAAAAGGCAAAAAGGATGAAAGAATGATTTTGGTAGGGGGAGGATAATAATAGTCTTTCAGATAAACAGAGATGTGGCAAAGTCATAACATTTTCTTAAAGGTGTATACTTCCTTCTACTTTTACTCTAAGTAGATTTAGTTATAATTTTGTTTTGTAGAAAAAAAATAGTCTTAAGTAGCTCAAGAGCACATCTTGCTTTGTTTTAAATATTGATGGCAAAAGTCTAACCAGTGGGTGCAAACACCCCTAATAAGGTGCAATCAAACTATTAACTGAAGACCTGACATCCAAGTGTTCATATTTCACCAAGGATCTTAGGATTGAGTTTAATAATTTGCATTCACTTATATAATATTTTAACTTTTCAGACCACATATCATATGCTAAACTAATTTTAATCTGGTTAGAGCAAAACATGAGGTCTGGTGTGGCACCATAGGATAAGCACGCAACAACAATAACAGCAAAACAAAAAGATCTCATGTGATGAATAACCTTTCTGTTTATGTGGATATTCTATAACTAAGTATATGGACACATGACATTCATGCTGTGTGCACAAAGTCACACAATATTAAATAATTAAATATATATATTGTTGTTGTTGTTGTTGTTAAGTGCCGTCGAGTCTGTTCCGAATCATAGCGACTCTGTATAGGGTTTCTGAGGAGCAGCATCAGAATTGCTGATCTTGTGGTTTTCGGTTCAGTGCTGATCCTACAGTGCCATACCGGTAGTGTATATATATATAATTTCCTTACAAAGACTTTCAGTTATATCAATGAAATAAAAAAATTTGATTAAGAAATTGGGGAAAAAATGAAGTTCTGGAAAGTCTAAATTAGAATAGAAAGCCAAAACAAGGATATAATGATTTAACAATTATAAAAATGATTTTCATAAAGATGATATTTGATCAATGGTGGTGGTAGTGGTGTGCCGTGGAGTCGGTTCTGACTCATAGTGACCCTGTATAGGTTTTCCGAGGTTGTAAATATATATGGGAGCAGGAAGCCTCATCTTTCTACCATGGAACAGCTGGTAGTTTAGAATTAGCTGAACTTGAGGTCAGCAGCCCAACTCATAATCACTATGCTATCAGAATCAAAAACATAAATTCAGAATCTAACCTGGAAGACAAAATCTTGCTTCTTCTACTTTCTATTTCTGTATGTTTTGACCAATTGTTTGACCTGTATAAACTTCCTTTTTTTTTTTCCCCAAAGGCGAAGTTGCTGTAGCATTTTATTATTGTTACAAAGACAACCCATGATACTTTCACTGCAATGCACTCACTGATTCAACACACAGGGCAAAAAGGTATATCTTTGGAAAAAGCACTTCAGGTCAAACGTTGGGAAATAGTACTTACTACTTGGTTAACACAAAATGAACTACTCATAAAAATGCTGATTTAAACTGGCTGAAAAACCTTCTTCCTCACACCAGCCTGACTGGGCAACAGGAGTTGGGACAACAGGACATTCACCCCACTCCATGGAGCCCGTGTTAATGGTGGTTCTGTTTCTATATGTTCTGTCCACCTAAACACACTCAACTTTCCCCGGTGATGGTTCAAAGAGCAGGGTCAGAGCTAGCAGAACTGGTTCAGGAAGCTTCTTCAAGGCCCTCTATTTCTCAGTCTGACTTGCGGCTTACACCAGTTACTGTAGGTAGTATCTGGCAGCCTTGACGTTTGCTGCCTGCAGTTGTTTTTCCATGGCACTGATTATGGTGATCTGTGACTGGAGCTCCCAGTGGACCATCCCTCTCTTGTAAAGTGTCCTCTTGAACCTGGGCTGGTTCAAGTGATGAGTGACACTCAAGAGAAGTGATGTGGTGACAGTTCAGGTCTCTGTTTTAAGAAGGCCTGGCCACTCCTGCTTTTGAACTCTTCGGAGCTCTCAGCTGCCATGTAACAAGCCCAGATGACCTGCTGGAGAGTTCCCACGGATAAGGACAAACACCACATGTGGACAATGAAATAAACCCACTGTTCCCAGTGTCTCAGCCAACTCGCAGACCACACTAGTGCCCACCAGCTAGTCTAATAGAATCACTCAAATGAGCCCAGTCCCAGATCGAAGAATTATAGGTTTTTGTTTTTTTTTTTTAAAAGGAGATGTTTGAAGCCATAGTTTTGTGGTGGTTTGTCAGCCACAACTGATTACCAAAATACTGGTCATCCAAGAATGTCTTTTTTTCTAAACACAAGACAATTTATTCAACGAAAATTTCTCAGTCAGCAGGCTGAATGATTGTTGGTCATCTGCTAAGAAGAAAACCACCTCTTACCCTAATGTATACATTTCTATGATTTTTTAAATGACAGTGCAAAACTAGACAGTTGACGTCTGACAGTCTGGGGCACTGGCTTAACTATCATTCAGCCTAAAGAAAGAGGCCATGAAAATGCGTTATCCCTATAGGGACGAGGAGGGTAAATGAAATTGTTCCCACTTCTCTAGGATGTTGCTACTTAATTTTCCCACATCATTTCTCATTTTGCAAGTGTCCTACTGTCTCCCATAATAAGAAAAATAAGATAAAATTTATTAACTTTATCAAAAGAAAAGTAATGCTGACAACTAGAATTTGAGTCATTGCTGTCTGCAAACTCTAGAGAGCAATTCAACCCCTTCCTGAATTTAAAACAAAATTCTATAGAACAGAACACTGTATTGTTGAGTTAGAATACAGTGATCTTTCAATGGTTTCAAATTTTACTTATCAAAAGGTAGTCAGTCACATCATAATGCAATCCTTCCAAATTCAAATTCATACTTCATATGAAGTTTCTTGTCTCTTTTCTTGATCTTTCTAGGGAGAAGTGAAAGTCCATATCTACTTCTGTGCAGCAGAGCTGGTAGGTCTTCTCATCTGAAAGTTTTCTGCTGCTTTGTCAGACAAGACCCACGTTTTCATAGACTCTAGCATTATCTTCCCTCAGTTTTGTCTGTATAGGATGATGTTGGGGTACAAGGAGGGAAGGGACTCTGATCTCTACTGGTCTGGTCCACTAGGGAATAGTTAACATTTGTAAATTCATATTTGTATATTTCTGCTCTTCTTCTATCTTGCGCTGTAGTGTTTCAATATAATGAACCTGTATTGTGCTTCTGTCTCGACCATCTCTGACTTCTGATACCGCACCATCTGGATGGTTTTGGGAACATCAGTGTCACAGTCCACACCTTTCTTTCTGATGATGGCAATGATGGTATCCATTAGATGAAGGTTCCCATTGGCCTGATCTCAGCACTGCAGTGAGCCACCATGGGCCCAGCATCCATGATGCTCTCCTGCTTGTGGTGGACCTCCTCCAAGAAATCCAGCACTTCCCTATGGTCTCTGGGCACACCGTGGTCTGGCTAGGTCTGAAAGTGGTAATGCCATACCATTCTCTCCGTAGTCTCCTCGAGTAGAGCTGGTCCAACCTTTGAAAGTCTAAGTTATCTTAATGCATAGTCATGAGCGGCACTTACTTTGACGTTCCTAATACACATGGCTCCATATTCTTTGAGAGCATACTCATCAGGCCAGTATTTGCCACATTTACTCTTTCTTCTTTCTACTTCTTTTATTGTCATAACAATCACTCAGGAGTTCTCCTGGAACACCATCCACCAAAAGTCGTTCACCGTGTTTTGCAGGCAGCCCGTGGCAATGTAACTCTTTTTGGGTTTTGAATTGTTGCACTTGGTTTCAAATTCAGGCATTATAATATTGTCATTGATATAATCTGAAACAGGCTCCTTGGGATCCCCGTCCTGTAAGACAACCCTGGTATGATCAAAGGCCAGGATGTTTTTGGATTGATTTTTGTATTTATTTCTTGCCTCTGACCTTCTTTCCTGCTGTAGAGAAGTTTGCACTCCCGTTGTTGTAGTGTCTCATATTCTTCCCAAAAGCCTTGCTTGACTTTATCTGTGGTCTCCGCTAATTTATTTAGTTCTTGAACCCGGCTTTCTATTTCATCAGCATTGATACGAGTTGTGTTGAGGGGCTGCTTGAGATGCAGTATGGTACCCAGTGTTTCTACCATAGGATTCTTCTTGTAATGCTCCACAAGATCTGTCAAAGAGTCAAACTGCTCTCCTCCATCAACAGCGTATTTCAGTTCCTGACAACTAATCATAACATGGGTCACTTTAGACTTGCCGTCATTGCTCTTCCCTTTGTCCTCACCAGTGCAGACAGAGAGAACCAAATCTCCTGAGGGGCTCTGGCTCTCACACACAAGAGAGCTACCGTGTTTTCCTTTCTCTGTTAATAATTTCTCTGCTTCTTTCCCAGAGAGGTTTCCATGAAACCACCTTTCTGAGGTAGGATCTGCACAGTTCAGAGGGTATTTAAGCTCAGTGATGTCTTCATTCTTCTCTTCCAATTGCCCATGATGCTCCACGCACTACTGGATCAACAAGCCAAAGAGGCAAACTTCTCTCCTCACACAGGTCATAGTGATCACCAGTGTTCTGAATCTTCCTGTGGGTGACAGCTCCATTTCTTCTAACAGACAGTGTGAAGGCTCCTGGCATACTTTCACTGGGCCTTGCCAAAAACTGCCATCAACACCTCTTTCAACAGTAGGTTTTCTGCCTCCACACCAGTGATATTTAGGTGAAACTATGTCTGTGATGTCATGTTCCTCCAGCCCTCTGGCTCTGTGACTGTCTGGCTCCTTGCTCAGCTTCTGCTAGGCCAGGTCACATCAGACTGGCCCCAGGGAGACCCCCCTTGGGACCGAACAGGGGCCAGAGCCAGCAAGCCACACAGATCCACCCCTCCCCCATCCCAGGCTTGGGGATCCCGAAGACTCTAAACTTCATTGTTTTTATTTTTTGTTTTTTTAACTTAAGAGATAATAATGTCTAGCCACATTAATTTGTTGGGAGTGTTAAATGACTTACGCTTCTCCCCTCCCCTCCATAAAGTGTTTCATTCAATGAACGGTACATTACAGACACTGAATTAATGGTCTGACAAACAAAAACAAGTAAGCAACCTCTTCAATTCATACAAGTGCCTCCATTTTTAGTGAAAGAAATCAAAAGCTCACGTCTCCCCACTGGTAGAAGAGCTTGGCCGCATTCCACTGCAACTTCTGGTTCCGCTTGTTGCCCACGATGGGAGACCGTCCCCGGGAAAGGCCTTTCTTGGTGATGTTTACGTGATGTCCTTTCATCCATTCTGGCCAGTTGCCACGATTGCAGCGGTGAACAAAACGGGCACATTCCAGGAACAGGGCTGCTCTAGCCACCACTGGGGCTTCCTAAGTAGAATTGTTAAAGGGAAGGATAAAATGGGATTAATAACAGGAACTTTAAATTGATCTTACAGGGGATCCTTATCTACTTTTAGTTTGTTTTAGTCCAAATGTTCTGATTTAATTTGGCCACATTTCTCCAGCATGGCTAGCATCATAGTAGGAAATCTGTCATTATGAACTCACTAAGGCATGTTTGAATATTGAAGACTTAGACATCTTAAAAAGGTTTCTGTGTTCAATTTCCTCATTCTTGGCAATAACAAATAATTTCATAGTCCCATCTTTTTATATTTAAGGCATCATTGGCTTTGAGTATGAGAATCATATTAAGTTTTTTATAATGGAACTTTTTTAAAACAGAAAATTTAAATGAAGCAACCAAATATTCATATTCTAAACCAGTCTTATTTTACACAGCGATACTGCCACAAGCAACAGTCCACTACCCAAGGCCATCTGCATGGTTCAAGGAGATCCAATCACCTGTCCACATTTGGGCTAAGAAAAAAAGTTAGTGCTAATTAGATTTTGTCGAGTTTGTTCTTCTTTGCATTTTGTCATGAATAATTCTGCTAAAATAGAAAAGTATGGTTTCATTTGAAAGTATTTAGCAAAAAGGAAATTATTTAATGAATAGATGAGAAACAGAACATTTCTAAAGTGGGGCGGGTGGAGATACCACTCTATTTTGTCATGCCAAGATATAGTTGAAAAAAATAAAAGAAGCAACAGCTTTTAGGTGATACTCAGAACTTGGTAAAGATCAGATATTCTGCTGAACTCTTTTCAGCCTCCACTCCCCACACCCGTTTTTTACATGTGAAGGAAAAGTGTGAAATTTCCCAAAGAAAAACGTATACCAACTATTGGTGTGTACTTTGACTTGGACCCATTTACAATTTATCACAATATTTGTCATCACCTTAGGGCTACTTAATAGCCATATGTTAGTTAATAAACATAGATTTTCAAGTTAAAATAATCTCATCATTTTAAGCAATGGCACTCTTAACAATTCATTGATGTTTTAAAGTAGAGGCTAGTAGGGATTGAGTATCAACAATGTGCCAGTTAACTTTTAGGGAGTGTAGTACTAATTCTCATAACAACTATGTGCTCCTCATTTTAAGGTTAAAAACAAATGATCAAAGGTGAGTTATCTTTTATTCACTATCACGTAGCTGAGAAGAGGTGGACATATGATTCAACCCCAGTTCTTTCTGATGCCCAAACGTATGCCCGTTCCTCTTGGTAGATACTATTGTCTTGATTTTTATTCACATAAATATTAGTAAAACATGATTCTTAGAATGCAGGTAGAAATTAGCTGCTTAAAATGGGACATTATTTCCATGTAATATTCTTTCTAAAACACCAAAATAAGATCATATCCATTTCCTATTTTAAAATGCATTAGATGCTCTATTCATCTAGAAATGATGAATTAAGATACTTACCCCTCATAATTTGGTTCTTCTCCCTTTCTAGCCACATCTCAAATGGTCTATGATCCGATTATATCAAACTAGTTAGTCTCCTATATATGACATATGTTTCATATCTCAGTACCTTTGTATATGTTCTTTTCCTGATTTAGAGAGCCTTTAACTCCTTTCCCATTTGACAAATTCTTATTCAACCTTAAGAGTCACTTTTCCTCTGGGAAGCTTTCCTTAACACTCCCTCCCTCCTTTTCAAGCACAGTTGGTTGCTTCATACTTTTGAATACCACAGTATCTGATACACACAGGATGATCTGAGTAAGTTAGCCTATTAAGCACTTCTTCATGATTTATATCTTATATGCAGCCATCATGAAATCCAATAGGAAACAGATTTATGTAGAAATTTAATTTTACCAAACCTGCAAAGCTAAACAAAGTGAAAAGGAGAATACAGGATGAACACTAATGGTGATGATAGGTCATTAGCTCAAGAGAAATACGGATGACAAGGCTCTATCATCAGTCACAGAGGTGCCAAGACTTGGATGCAAACCCCAGGGATAGAAGTACTTGAGACGGCAAATTGTCAGATGAGTTTTTGCATGAAGCCCAACAAAATTGCAGTACCAAAACATACAGACTGAATGTATAACCTCTTTCTTGCATTAAATATTTATTTTACTAAGCATCTCAGATATGCTAATCTATGCCTGGAAAAGATTGCACAATTTGACTCTAAAAAAGAATGCCAGTCTGTAGGCAAATGATACAAATATATTCTTAGGCTGTCACATTGGGACACAGTCCTAATATAAAGTAATGTGGATTCAGTGCTTACTGACAGGAAGACAGAAACAACACTGCTGGAACAGAATTATGTTATAATTCTGAGCCCTTCAGAATTAACAAGGGTGAAACTTAACCTAAACCAGTCGTATCGAATTGAGGATGCTTTCCTTGCCATTAAATATCAAATGGCACACAAGAGGAGTAGCAATACAGGAATGAGCAGTCTAAGTTGTATGTGAGGTTTCCCAGGTAGATTGGCTTGCTCTATTTAGAAAAAAATATATATTCATATTTACAGATATTGCTTAAAATGATATCAATTGTTTAGGAATCTCAAGGTATTTTTGTTTTGTTTGGATGAAAAGCAATTTCAGTTCTCTGCTCTCAAATATTTCCATAGTAAAACTAAGATATTATTAGCTATTGGTCATTGTTGTTGTTGTTGTTAAGTGCCGTCGAGTCGGTTCCGACCCATAGGGTGTAAATCTTTATGGGAGTAGAAAGCCTCATCTTTCTCCTGAGCAATTTCAGTTCTCTGTTCTCAGATATTTCCATAGTAAAACTAAGATATTATCAGCTATTGGTCATAGGAAATTCTAATCTAAGTTTAGAAATGGAATTAAGATTTATATGAAAACAATCCCCATTTGCTCTATAACACACTATTCAAGGCAGGTTTGGTTATTACCTGGTGAGTTTGAGCCATGTAAACAGCTAAACCCTGTAACATTTGGAAATGTTCCTGTCCATCCACATTAAGGGGCCAAAACATAGAATATTGCCTTTTTATCATCATTTTCATGAGCTTAGTAAATGAAGGCAGGTTTGGAGGACCTACAGTCAAGATAGTAATAAATAATCCCAATTTCTGGGGTATTGTAGTGTGCATACTACTTCATAAATAATTGAGGGAGCCATTGAGTTAGTTACAAGCTAAGAACGCTAATGTACATCCCAGTTGAATACACTCAGCCAGCAACAAGCATCAAGTTCACAATGTGTTTGAAACTGTATCCCAGTATCCTAGTGTAGCTATGAGGAATTATCATTTATAAACATTGATTTTAATGTTAGGGTATGGAACACTTTGGGAAAAGGATTCTCTCTAGATATAAAAGAAAGCCAATTTTCCTCTTTAGGTGGAAAATTGTATGGCCCAGTGCAATCTGAAGCAACAACAAAAGATGGACGCATGCTATAATGTGATGGATTCATGTAACAGATAGAAATAGCACAAATGGAGAAAAAGGAATCGGAAGAATGCTGCATGGCTAGAAAGAACCACAGAGTATGAGAGGCATAGTTAAAAATGAATATCTAAACAAGATTTAACACTACTGCCATGCCAAAAAGAATTTTGCTACTGGTCTGGAAATAAAAGTAGACACATCTAGAATTCTTCTTTTCTTATTAGTAAATCCAGCCCAGATCACCCTTTTATGCTCTAATAATGCCATAGATTAGGAGTCCTTGTGTGGCGCTGTGGATTAATGTCCTGGACTGCAAAGCCATTTGAACCACAAGGTCAGTGGTTCAAGCTCACTTCCCGCTCCTTGGAAACCCTATACAGGGTTGCTATGGCTCAGAACTGATTTGTTGGCACTTAACAACAACCACAATGCCATAGATTGACTTCTATTCAATTAGATCATAACTTCATAGTTCCCAGATAAAATATTGGGTTGAACTAGATGGAATTTATAAATTTGAAGTGAAAAAATGGTCTAATATCAATGTCATAGAATTCAACCTTATTTTCTTTGCAATGGTTACAAAGTTGTCTCACTGAAAATCACAAAGTGTCATAAAGATGTCATTACGCAGCATGGGTCTCTCTAACACTCTACAGCTAAAAAACTTCAGGCATCAGGATACTGTCCTTGACTTCCTTTATCATAGTTCCCCCTGAATTTTATACAACCATTAAGTGTACAGGAGGCTTCCTTTATAAAAGTGAAGCAGAGAATTGGGATACTAATTTGAACAGCTGTGCTTTATTTTGCCTGGGGATCTAGAAAATATTGTTAACCAAGATATAATGGTTAATTGAAGGTTATAATTGCAATGCATTCCTTTCCCTGAAGGAATATATCTAAGCTTATTATGTGAAGAGAAACTCTGGCTTTGAAAATTCACATGATAATGCTGGACAAGAACTGTTTTTAAAGACTGAATATTTTATGTGCCACTGGGGAAGGACACAATTTATTATTATTATTAGTGCTTTATGTAAAAGATAAAACTGATGCAAGAGACCTGTTTATTTAAAGCCAATGGGAATAGATTGTTACTAGGGATCTTACTGTGCATTGGAACCCAGTTTGCTGGAGGACGTATATGTGGTTCAGTATTTATTATTGACCTGTATTGAGTTGTTTTGCATGCCTGAGATCATGAAGTAAATGGCAGGTTGTTTTCCCCTTTTGCTGCATCTATAATAGTTGTAGGCAACTAAAAACACTGACAATGGGCATTATCGCTGAGAACATGGTCTGGGGTAGCTAGTCATTTTAGCTCAAAATATGCAGTTAAGTTTTAACAAAAACAAATGAGGAGTTCTGACAATGATGGATTAGGTGTAAAGATAAGTTTTTCTTGATTTAGAACTCCTGAGAATTCTAGAAAAAACATTAAAAACTCTTTTTATCTTGTTTTTATTTCTAAAGTAAGGTTGAAGACCATTACTATTGTTAAGTGCCATTGAATTGGTTCTGACCCATAGCGATCCTGTATAGGGTTTCCGAGGAGCAACTGGTGAGTTTGAACCATCAACCTTGTGGTTGAAACTGACCTTGTGGTCCAGCACATTATTCTGCAGCACCACACCAGGACTCCTAAAGAATATATACTATTGGAGAGTAGAAATTATAAGAAAATGAAACTTCATAAGAGTGAACTAGTTTCGTGATATTTGTCCTGAAGATTTCTGCCAACTATTGAAGGACTCAAGCATGGATTTCCATTGGGTCAGGCATGTTACATGACTAAGTAGGAAGTCAGGTCAGACACTTTGACATAAAGCCAGTGTCGCAGGTAGAAGGCACCATCAATGGATGAATGACAAAAAGACGTAGCCCACAAAAGTAGTATTGCTTGACTAGACCTTGACTCTGGATAGAACCTAAAAGAAAAAGGCAAAGGAAAGACAAAGTATTTTATGAGAATGCCTAACCATTCTCTTACACAAATTTGGGACCAGGTTGAACACTGCTTCTATGTCTAATCAAGAAAAAGAGAAAACAATTTTATGAATAAAAAGAAATAAAGTAACTACAGATGCTGTAACGATTAAGAGCAAATAAAAATGTTATTTTCAACTTTATGCCAACAAATATGAAAATGTAGGCAGAATTTAAAAATACTGAAAAGGTTTCAAATTGACTCGTGAAAAACATAGAACTTCTCAAAAATTATCACTTGAAATCTGAATTTCTGTTGAATTTCAATAGTCTTTAAATTTATCTGTGATTTGTTGTAATTCCAAATATATGTCAAAGGATTTTTCAAGGAATCTGACAGGCTGATTATAAAATTCACAAGTAAGAGCAAAGACTCATGAATAGCCTAGGTAAAGTTTAAGGTTCCAGTGATTCAGATAGAATCTTAATTGGGTTAGAGAGGGCATGGAACAGAATAAGATCTAGAGTCATATCCCTACATATGTAGAATGACCAACATGGTACCACACATCATAAAAATAAAATATAAAATATAAAGTTATAGTTGTTAATGAGATGGATTGATAAAGTGGTGGCAACAATGGATTCACACATAGCAATAATTGTGAGATTCATTTAGGATTGGACAGTGTTTTGTTCTGTTGTACATAGGGTAGCTTGGAAGTGTGGTAGCTCTGTAGGATAAACAGACTGCAAACCATAAAAAAGAAACACTGAAGAATCTTGATTATTAAAGAGCGTTATCAATATTCTCATGACAATAATTCCATTCAAAAACCAGTATAATTTATCATATATCATGTTATTGGGATTATTTCTCAAAGCACTCAGTATATTGCTCTCTCTGTGTTTCTTTCATGCCCGCATTTAAGAAACACAAATCCTAGGAAATAATTATGACAGATTTCTTTCCGTTTTTATATCATCAATGAGTAATAATAAAATAACTTTAATTACTTGATGAAAGTCTCTTCTTGATAACGATAATTAATTGATTAAGTTGAGTTTTTACAATTGGTTTCATAGATGGGTTTGGGGGGAAGTACATCCAGGTTGCTCTGGTAGTGTAGTGGTTACAAATTGGGCTATGAACCGCAAGGTCAGCAGTTTGAAACTACCAGCTGTTCTGTGGGAGAAAGATGAGGCATTCTGCTCCCGTAAAGATTTACAGCCTCGGAAACCCTGTATAGGGTCGCTATGGGTCGGAACCGACTCCATGGCACACAGCCTCCACCACCACCACATCCAGGTTGCTGTGAGTTGGAACCTACTCGACAGCACTCAATAACAGAAACAAACACGAAAATTCTGGTATTATGTGCTACATTTTGTCTACAATTGCATTTTTCTAAGAAGAATTTCTGTAATTTTCATCAAATTATAAAAGTATCTATGTTCCACATAATGCTAAGAATCAGTAGTTTAGAGAGTAAATGTGTAGTGTGAATCTTAACGTTGAAAATCTTCATATTTTCTTGTTATGAATTCATTATGTACTTATGTGATAAGGAACACTTGCTTTTAAAAGATTCAAATGCTTTTCTGGACCATTAAATATAATTCAGAATCATAATTTTCTCTATTACATGAGATATATACATTTAAGTATATTTTCAATATGTCAAGAGATACTCATTCTTATTTATGGAAATAATCTTTTTTTCAGAGAAAGCATATGGTGTTGCTAAAAGAATTCTGAAAGGAATAGATATTTCTCTGAGCCCAAATTTGTAACTGACGGACTTATATAACCTTGAGCAATGCCATGGCTTATGAAACATCTGTGAATGAAAAGAGCTACTGCCCATTAGAGTCCCTAACATAATATGACACAGTTCTACAAGGATATTTCAGCCCAGGTATCCAATGAGTGTGGGACCTAGACTATTCCAATGAGTGAAGGATAATCTATCAATTCTGCCATCAGCTGCTTATTTGACTAATAATCGTCTAAATGCTAATATCCTATCATTTTATAATTTGTATGGAAAACTGTACCTTTCACTTAAATGTTCAATTATAAAATACATTTCAAGCATAAATTTTAAAAACTTGATTTATCATTATGCTTTTTCTTAATCTCCTTTAGCTGTTGCCAGAGAAATTAGATGGCTCACTAAAAGATTTTTTTAAAGTAGTTGTCCTGTGATACAATAGTGAATAATTGTTATCAGGACTGATCGTGAGGGTTGGAAATGTAAAGGTAGACATTTTGCAACAAAAGGAGGGGAGTGATTAATTTTGCAATCTAGGAGCAGAGATCCCTGGGACCAACAAGGGAGAAGAGCGGAGAGTGGGACCTTACCCAGAGAAGCAGTGACACCAGAGATGGAGGCAGAGACGATGCTGTGGAGAGATGGAGTGGCTGGGGACTTTAGACCCAGAGAGGGAGAGGGGCTATGTGCTGATGACAAACAGCAAAGATGACAGTTGGAGGACACTAAGGTGCCCCTTACCCAAGCCAAGGTATTTTCAGTCATCTCAGTTGGATAATGAGGAAGAAAGCCCACAGAATTGATGCATCTGAATTATGATGTTGGGGAAGAATAATTCAAGTACCATGGACTGCCAGAAGAACTAATACATCTAAGTTGGCAGAAGTATAGTCAGAATGTTCCTTAGAAGCCAGGGTGGTGAGACTTTGCCTCTCATACTTTGTACATGTTATCAGAAGGGACTAGTCCCCGGAAAATGACATCATGCCTGGTTAAGTGGAGGGTCAATGAAACAGAGGAAGATCCCCAATGAGATGGATTGACACAGAAGCAGCAGCAACGTACTTGAATGTAACAACAATTGTGGGGATGGCCTAGGGCCGGGCAGTGTTTCATTCTGTTTTGCAGATGGTTACTATGAGTCAAAGAACCAACTCAAAGGCACCTAACAACATATGCATGTGAATACTGGACATTGAATAAAGGAGAAAGAAGGAGAATTGATGCATTTAAATTATGGTGTTAATGAAGAATTTATGAGTTGGAACCGACTTGACGACGATACTTACCAACCAAAATAAAATGGACTGCCTGAGGAATGCTACCTTATCAAAATTGAGGATTTGCTATATTTCAAAGGAGCACTGGTAGTGTCGTGGTTACGAGTCAGGCTGTTAACATAAAGGTCAGCAGTTCAAAACTACCAGTCATTCCATGGGAGAAACATGAGGCTTTCTGCTCCAGCAAATATTCATAGCCTAGGAAACGCTATGCAGGGTCACTATGATGAGAATGGACTCCATGGCACACCACCACCACCATGATGAGGGCTTTACATCTAATTCCCCATTTTACTATTCTCATGCCAGTTTTGTTTGATGTTAAGTGTTACCGAATCGATCCAGCCCATAGTGACCCTATATAGGGTTTCTGAGAATGACGGCTGGGTTTAAATCAGTAACCTGGTGCTTAGCAGTCCAATGATTATCCTACAGAGCTACAGAAGGACTACATAAAGACTATGTAATGTCTTTAGCAGATAGGTATTATATTATTACTAATATTCTCATTTTACAGACGTTCAGCTAAAAAAAATGTCAGAGTGATTTTAAGCCAAGCAGTATGTGGATGTGATCACTCCACATACTGTAAACAATTGTTGTTGTTGTTGTTAAGTGCCGTCAGGTTGGTTCTGATTCATAGCCACCCTCTATGGGGTTTCTGAGGTGCAGCTGCTATGTTTGAACCACCAATTCTGTGGTTAACAATCCAGTGCTTAGCTTACAGCACCACTAACATAAATATCCCAGGGAATACTTATTTTTAAAAATTTCTTCTTTTCTTCTCTTATTTCATACCTCTTGTCATCAATACTGAGAACAGTAAAAACAAACAACCTCATAATTAGGGTTAGTATTCAGGATTCGTGCTTATCTCCTTTACTAGTATTAATTGGAATGGGGAACAATTTCTTTCAACAACTTACTAGATCTAAGGCAGCTGCTAGGATGGATGCATCAGGAATTGTCCCCGGATCACAGCAGTTTAGCAGGAATTGAAAGCGCTTCATGCCTTGTCTGATGGCACCAAGATTCACCACGTTTTTGCTTTTTCCTCCATCTTGGTTAGAAGAAAGGTGGTCATCAAAACTGTGACAGCCTGTAGGAGTGGTTCCATGGTGGAGGAAGGAAGGAGACAATGCAGTAATCACAGAAATAAAAAGAGCTTTAAAACTACAATTGTTTTCTGTAGTGTAAGCCTAAAACTTCATCTCCCCAGTGCTTGATTTAAAAATACTTAAACTTATGGGAATCTGGTAACTCAAGGCACATGAAAATGCAGTGTTCTGCATAAGTATGTAAATATAAGTTCTAATCGCCTGACTACCAGTTTTTCTCTCTAATAACTACTAAGAGCTCTTGGTACATTTAAAATGGTTCTTGTGATCAACCACTAACTTTTGTATTATGGAACATTAAATCACTGTGTAATTTTAGATCTTTACAATAAATAGTTATCAAAGATGGCATTGTGGTAGAGGCAAAAACTTTTTCTCATAGATGCATTACAAGAATCACTGGACTTTAGAGGTTGTAAAGATTTAGAAGTTGCTTATTTAATTCTAGGATTTCCAGATCTGGCTGCACATCAGAGTTACCTAGTAAGTTCCTGAATCCTATGCAGACCTTAGGGACCAGACTAACAGGAGGTTTGTATAAGAAATTGTGCTTGTAAAACCTTTAAAATAATTCTGATAAAACAAGCTTGGCCCCATTTTATGGCCAGAGTTCTAGGAGCCACACATCTGGCTCTTCCCATGATGTTTCTACAGTTAAACTGCCTATCAATGATAATCAGTCAGGAGCTTATTAAAATGCAAACTATCAGCACCAATCCCTAGTGGTCTGAAGGATATGTATATTTTTAGCAAATATACAAAAAGTCTAGTAATCACACCTTGATGAATAATAATATAAAGTATTCTTTTTCATCATTTTAAGGTACATATTTAAAGGCTAAAATATCTCATGGCCTTTCTATAACTTACAGTGTATCTATTTTTAATTTTTCTTGTATAACATTTTAGTATGAAATCTAGTTAAATAAAAAAATTAGTTCAAAATATAGAATCTAAATGTCTAGAAAAAAATAAGAAGCATAGAGAGATGCTTCAGATGAGGAATAAACAGTTCCAGAACAATCTGGTTTCCAACAATTCCCTTTCAAAATACTACTCTATTTACTCACTGGTGTTGCTAAGGATATGGGAAAAGATAACTTCCTATTATTTTTCACAACAATATTGTTGTGTAACCTTTACACATTTAAAGAGACCTTTCTCATGCATGCATTAAAAAATAGATAACTTTAGCAGTTTTTTAGCTATGCGTCTAAGAGGGTTTCTGAGGGGTGGCGGATGAGTTTGTACCGCCAACCTTTTAGTTCAAACCAATCTTGTGGTCCCGCAGTGACACACCTGCATTAATCTGCAGCACCACACCAGGACTCCCACATAAAGGATGAGAATTCTACCAGTGAACCACAGATGTGCCCTAGGAAAGCTAGATCCTACAAAAACGCACCAACATATGAAAGTGAGATACATGTAAAAGTAGTGGAAATAGAAAAGAAGCATTTTTATCTCATTCAACGTGTGGTCCCTGAGATGACAATAGGCTGACATTTTCTAGGTACATAGCATTTACCCAGACGCTTGAAGAAATTCTCCTCTTCATCTCTCCCATTCTCCATTCCACTCCCTGGCCCACCTTCAGAGAGCTTAACAGCACTGGTGAACTTGACCTGAGGGGAAAAAATCACTAAATTAAAAGGTAGTTTTTTGTGGCTAAACAAGCCCTGGCCTTAAAATGTAGCTTGTTTAGTATATGAAGATTACTTCAATTCCTCTAGATTTCCATGTCTGGTTAAATTGTGAGTGTACTTCATGTCCATCTGCTGAAAAAGACACCACTATAATAAGATTCATTATTAATAATTCAAAAACTGTTGCAGCAGTACATTGACAGAGAGCTGCCAGAAATTCAAGCTGGATTCAGAAGAGAACGGGGAACAAGGATTATCATTGCTGAAGTCAGATGGATCTTGCCTGAAAACAGAGAACATCAGAAAGATGTTACGGACTGTGCAAAGGCATTTGACTGTGTGGATGATAACAAACTATGAATAATACTGTGAAGAATAGTAATTTCAGAACACTTAATTGTGCTCATGAGGAACCTGTACATAGATCAAGAGGGAATGGTTAGAATAGAACACGAGGTTACTGATGGTTTAAAATCAGGAAATGTGTGTGCCAGGGTTGTATCATTTCACCATACTTTTTAAATTTGTATGAGCAAATGATACAAAAAGCTAGATTATATGAAGACAAACTCAGAATCAAGACTGGAGGAAGAATTACTAACAACCTGCAATTGGCAGATGGCACAATCTTGGTTGCTTGAAATGAGGAGGATTTGAAATACTTACTAATGAAGAACAAAGACTATATTACACCTCAATGTAGAGAAAATGAAAATCCTCACAAATTGACTAATAAATACAATCAAGATAAATGGTGAAAACGTTGAAGTTGTCAAAGATTTTGTTTTACTTGGACCTATAATCAACATTTTGTAGCCATTTCTGTATTACCTTTAGCAAAATTTTACTCGCATGGGATATCAAAGAGATTGTCCGATGATTTCTGCATTC
>NW_006408730.1:1804043-1870643 GCF_000296735.1 Chrysochloris asiatica | reverse complement strand
GTTATGTGTCCTGGAATCGGTTCCAACTCATAGTGACCCTGTACAGGGTTTCCGAGGCTGTAAATCTTTACGGGAGCAGAAAGCCTCATCTTTCTCCGGCGGAACAGCTGGTAGTTTCGAACTGCTGACCTTACGGTTCGCAGCCCAATTCGTAACCACTATGCTGCCAAAGAGTAGAGGACTGAAAACATTTACTGATGAAGATCAAAGAGCATAACGTTCAGTATGGATTGCATCTCAATGTAAACAAAACACAAATCCTTATCACTGGACCAATAAGCAACATTCTTATCAATGTAGAAAAGATTGAAGTTGTCAAGGACTTCATTCTTCTTGGATCAACTATCAACACTCATGGAAGCAGCAGTCAAGAAATCAAACAATGTATTGAATTAGGCAAATCTGCTGCACAAGACAGATTTTTCAAGTGTTGAAGAGCAAGGATGTCAGCTTGAGGACTAAGGTGTGCCTGACCAAGCCAATGTGTTTTCAATAACCTCATATGCATGTGAAAGCTAGACAATGAATAAGGAAGACCTTAGAAGAATTGATGCTTTTGAGTTATGGTGTTGGAAGAGAATACTGAAAGTGCCATGGGCTGCCAAAAGAACCAATAGATCTGTTTTGGAAGAAGTGCAGCCAGAGTGCTCCTTGGAGGCCAAGATGACCAAACTTCGTCTCTCATACCTCAGACATATTGTCAGGAGGGACCAGTCACTGGAGAAGGATATCATGTTTGGCAAGGTGGTGGGTCAGAGAAAAAGAGGAAGACCCCCAACGAGATGGATAGTCAAGTGGCAGCATAGATGGACTCAAGCATGGCAACAGTAGTGAGATTGGCCCAGGACCAGGCAGTGTTTCGTTCTGCTGTGCATAAGGTCACTATGAGTCCACACTGACTCGATGGCACCTAACAACAACAACATTATCAACATGCATGGAAGCAGCAGTCAAGATTTTAAATGATGTTTTGCATGAAGCAAATCTGCTTTAAAGTGTTATCTTTAAAGTGTTCAAGAGTAAAGGTGTCAATTTGAGGACTAAGGTGAGCCTGACACAAGCCGTATTTCCAATCAATTTATATGCATGTCAAAGCTGGTCAATGTATAAGGAAGACCATAGAAGAATCGATACAACTGAAATTATGGTGTTGGCAGAGAATAATGAAAGTATCTTGGAATGCCAGAAGAACAAACAAACTGGTTTTGGAAGAAGTGCTCCTAGAAAGCAATGGTGGTAAGATTTTGTCTCTTGGACAGTTGTCAGGAAAGACCAGTCCCTGGAGAAAGACATCATGCTTGGTAAAGTGGTTGTTGTCAAGTACCGTGGAGTCCATTCCGACTCATAGTGACCCTGCACAGGGTTTCTGAGGCTGCAAATCTTTACAGCAGCAGAAAGTCTCATCTTTCTCCTGCCGAACAACTGGTAGTTTTGAACTGCGATCCTTTTTAGCACCCCGATTCGTAACCACTATGCTACCAGAGCTCCTTTGGTAAAGTGGAGGGTCAGTAAAAAAGAAGACTCCTAATGAGATGGATTAACACTGTGGCAACAACAATGGACTTGAACATGACATTGTGAGGATGGCTCAGATCAGGCCATGTCTCATTCTATCATATACAGGGTACTATGAGTTGGAAGTGACTCAATGGCATTAACAACAATAACATGGCTGGGGTTAGATGTAACTTGATGGCAACTGTTGCTTTGGTTTGTGAGTTTTTTTTTAATAGCTGGGTTTATAGACTAATAGCTAGGCTATAGATTGAATACCAAGTAAATGGGCACACAAAAAATAATTTTCTGGACAATTGAAGTACTCCTAAAGTTTCATTTTAATGAACTTCAAACTTAAAACTATGATTTAAATCATATTCTTTTTTTTGTTAAACAAATAATACCACAATTGAAAATCAGAACAAAGTGTAGATAACTGTTAAACTATGTCCCTACCCCAGACATATACTGAAATACTAATTCAAAAACCTAAGAATATAACCTTATTTGGAAATATAAGCAGTTAAATTAATATGTGGTAATGCTGGGATAGGATGTATCCTAATCCTGTAATACTGGTGTCCTCAAGAAGAGAGAAGAAGAGACAGAAAAAAAGCGTAGAAGGGACAGATGCAGATGGAAGACGACCATGCGAAGGTGAGTCAGAGATGGGAGTTACGCTACCACAAGTCAAGGAAGGGATACCTGGGACTAGCAGAAGGTCCAAGAAGCAAAAAAAGGATTCCTTTGCTAGATAGAGCCTTCAGAGAGAAAAACACCATGTCAACACTTTGATTTTTCACATATGTGTTAAAAGTTAAGAGTAGCTGAAAAGTAATGCCTGTATACATCCGTTGTTGTTGTTGTTGTTGTTAAGTGCTGTCGAGTGGGTTCCAACCAATAGCAACCCTGTATAGGGTTTCCAAAGAGCAGCTGGTGAGCTTGAACTTCCAGCCTTGCAGTTCAAATGCCTTTGCAGTCTGGTGCATTGGCCCACGGTGTCACATCAGGTCTGCATTATTTTGGCCACATTTTTCCTTTTTCTTTCATTCTTAACATCAAAGTCTATTGTAGTCTACTGCTTAAATATTTAAATTTTTATTGCTCTTTTGTTGTTGTTGTTGTTAAGTGCTGTCAGTCAGCTCCAACTCATAGCAGCACTGTACAGTGTTTCTAAGCAGCAGCTAGTGGGTCAGAACCACCAACTCTATGGTTAGCAGTTCCATGTTTATCCTATATTGTCACACCAGGATGTTCTTTTAGGATATCCTTGAAACTTGAGAATTTCTTCAGCTCTCTTTTTTTTGTACTCTTCAGATGTTTGGCATTCTCAGCCCAGACTTTCTCTCTCAGTGACTCAAACATTCCCTTACATAAGTAATGTCCAGCTTACCTTGGAACTTTGCCTGATGATAGACAGGCGGTCTACAGAGCTGATGTCTAGGAGGTCCTCCACACCATCTGTCAAGCCCGAGAGGGAGGATCTTTTCAGCCAGTTTCCTATTTAAGAATTTTTTTTTAAATTAGACCATTATAGAATTTTTACCAAATGGATTAAAGCAGAAATGCCAGCATGTGTCCAACAAGCAATGAAGTTACATGGCTTGATAAAATCAGAAATGAAAACAAATTGCTTACAGTGTGCATGCTTTCAATCAAAATGTTGAGAAGTGGACAATAAAATTACATGAGTTGTCAGTGAGTAAACCAGAATCCACCTAGATATCCTAGACCACTTTCATATCTCCCATTAACTGCTCTTGCTTTTGCCTCATAAATATGTCTTAAGTTTGTCAGTTTCTCTCTACATCATCACTACTAGCCTAAACTACCATTATTTTTATCTGGTCTACTAGGGGAATTTTTATATGGTCTTCTTTGTCTACTCATGCCACCTCCAAAATGCCTTTCATGCAGGGATCCTTTACAAAAAGTTTGCCTGATCATGCTACTTCCTGTACAATATCCCATGCGGGCTATCTAGAGTTCTAGGATGAAGAGTGAGGTACTGGATCCGACCCCCAAGACCAAGTATGGTCTGGCACCTATTACTGTACCAACGTTATGCAGCTACTGTTCTCCTTGTTTCAGTGCTTCTATCCTGTAATACCTTTGCACATTTTATTGCTATTATCTGGAGTGTTGTCTTTTCCCTCCTTTCCCCAATTCTCCTCTTACTGAATGCCACTGTCTTCAGGAAGAGCTGAGGCCTGGCACCTTTTCCCCAACTACATCAGGTCTCATCATTGCATGCTTTAATAACACCAAGCTTTAAAAACCTCCTTCATAAAATTCATAGGCTGCAATCACACTTGTTGTTGTTAGGTGCTGTGGAGTCAATACCAACTCATAGTGACCCTGTATAGTCTTCGTGGGAGCAGAAAGCCTCATCTTTCTCCCGAGGAGCAGTTGGTAAACTTGAACCACTGACCTTGAGGTTAGCAGTCCAGTGCTTATCTTATAGGGCCACAACACTCCCATGCAACTATCTTAGTTGTATGATTATCTGTCTTAGTGACTGCCATCAAACTAGAGTGAAAGTTCAGTGAAGTAGGATGTCATGTAGTTTTGCTCACCATTTAATCTCTAAGGCCTATAATAGTGTTAGTACAAGGAGAGTCTCATATAGCAGTTCAATAAATATCAGCTAAAAAAAAGGAGTGAATGAATGAATCAGCCTGGTCCTTGGGACTTGAAGGCTTCCTCTTTCTCTCCTCTAGCACACACTGCTTTGTTTTGATAGTGAGTTGATTTAAGGATGTCGCATGAATAAGATATCCATAAATAAACACAGACATACTTTTACCTATGGGCAGTTTAAGCTTCTTCCGGAGGGAAATTCTACGAGACCGTGAGCGGGCACGCCGGTCAGAGGTGGTCCCTGAGTGAGCGGTGGTACATTCCGAAGTATCCGGCTCAGACTGGCTGCTGGTATCACTTGCTGCACTCTGGGATTTGAACATCTTGCGCCAGAAATCTTTTCGCCCCAAGTTACCCCCTTGCATTTGTTCATCACTATAAGCAAGCAGACGATCAGGTTACACATCTGACAACTTATGCTAAAATTCTCTTAGATTTCTTTTAATATCAAGCCAATGATATTTAGGCAAATCATGCAGAATCATCTTTGATGGATTGGTTTTGGGGAAGAATAAGGTGTGGGTGTGGAAGAAGGGAGCCAAGGCTGATTCTTTAAGTTCTTTTGAAAACAGTCGTCTTAGCTGTCAAATTTAGGTGATCAGGGGTTTTCAAACCTTAATAAAGTGATAAAATATTTTTTCAGGAATATGTGAATAAGTCATAATAGTAGAAGCACTTAAAGTGCCAGTAAATATTTAACAGTTTTTAAGCTCATGTATTGTACCTCACTCCCCATTCCCTACCCAGCACAGTATAAGACTAAATCGACTCATGTGACATAGTTGAATAATGAATATATGAAGTGTGATCACCATACTCAGGGAATGCACCATCCCACAGTCACTATGTTGAAGAAATTTAAATAGAGTTTAAAAAAAAAACAGCCTGACTCAATAGAATAAAAAAAAAAATACGGTCAAAGGAATTTTTAACTGAGACATTGGATAAAAGGAAAAATACAAGTAGCCAATAGTATGCATATTTAATCTCACTAGGAATCAAAAAAAGGTACAGTTCAGTTCTTATCATAACAGAGAGTGGTGTTGTTGTTAAGTACCAGTTCTGACTCATAATACTCCTGTACAGGGTTTCCAAAGAGAGGCTGGTGTGTTTGAACCACTGACTTTACGGTTAGCAGTCCAGTACTTATCCAACAGCACCACGCTAGAACTCCTATCAGAGATTGTTGTGTTGTTTTTGTTGTTAAGTACTGTAGAGTCGGTTCCGACTCATGGTGACCCTGTACAGGGTTTCCGAGACTGTAAATCTTTACGGGAGCAGAAAGCCTCATCTTTCTCCCACGGAACAGCTGGTAGTTTCGAACTGCCAACCTTGAGGTTAGCAGCCCGATTTGTAACCACTACGAATAGGAAATACGAAAGCAATGGCTACTCTTCTACTGCCGGTGATATGAACGAAAGATTCAACTTTTCTAGAGGTAATTTATTTATATATCATCTAACACTTTTTTTTTTTTAATCTGTACAATTGACAGAGAAATTCAACTTCTAGGAAATTATCTTAAGAAAATAATAGGATAAAAATATTAAGATGTAGATACAAAAAAGTTCAAATACTCATGAGAAATGACTGGTCAACTGAAATACTGGAAACAATCCAAATGTTCAACTTTAGAGAACCAGTTGAATAAAAATCATGGAGCTTATTTATGATACCATATGCTACCATAATAGTAATTAGAGTTGTATTTTAGGAAATAATTGATACAGGCCATTTTCATGATATGTCGCAAAGTTAAAAGAAAAGGATGCAATGATTTAAACAGGGTGACAAGATTCATTTTTTTGAAAGTACACATGTAAATGTGTAAGTGAGGGTTTGTGTGTGTATATTCTCAATAATGCAGCCAACATAACATACTAAACACAGTGATTGCCTCTAGTTGGTGGTATTCAGATTTTAAAATTATTTTCCTTTATACTTTACTGTGCTTTCTACATTTGTCATTGTAAGCAACTTAGTGATTTAGAAAAAAAGGGATACAGAAAATACTCTAGTAGCACATGATAACATATACTTATGGAATTGTAGGTAATGATTTGCTTTTAAGCTTTGGGAATGAATCTGGAGTCGATTCCAAATGCTACAGTACTGTGCAAATCATCCACTTTCTAGAGAATTTACCTTTTATCTCTCAAAATCTCACTTGCTTACTAAATATCCCTTAAATTCTTATTCCATACCAGGAATCCTATTTATCAAATATAGTATCAATTTAAATTGGCTTTCTAGAATTTGATTTCTCAGCTACTTACCCTCAAATGATCACAAAGTATGAGTCATTTCTCACCTTTGGGAATGTGTGATACAAGACGAGGGGATGACTACATTCTTTGAATAGAAAAACATCTAGGGAAACTATCATTTATCAGCTTTTCTCAGTAAAATGCTTTATCAGCTTTAGCCAATGGATGTGTATCAATAATGAATTTCAGAGAAATGAGCACAGAGCACTGTTTTTGATAGTACTCAGTTAATGTAGCTTCTCTCTAGAGAAAAATGACAGAAAGAGAAGGGTAGAGGAGGAAACAAAGAGCAGCTAGAGTGGAGGCCAGGATCTAACAATCAAAATAAACATCCAGCTCTCTCCAGTGCTGAACCAAGGACATTTGGCAGGCCCACCTCCTGGGCTCCCTTAGATCAGGCAATAGATCCATATTTGACATTCTAGCACATCCCTCCAGGTGGAAATACTTACGCAGAGGCATATTATAACATGCATCTTCACTCAAGGAAAAACACCAGACATGCCCTAAATTCTGAGAAATCACCCAGTGTTCATGGAACACTGAACAAAGAGAATTATTACAGAATCTAAAAAACTTTATCTACAAACATAAGTGATCTTATTTTTTACATCTGGCTTTCCATTAGATATTTCTTATTTTTCAGGTTAGTTAAAAAGTTGCTGGTATTAGTTTTGAGGAAAAATAATTCTTTCTTTTTTGGATAGATTTTTCTGGGTGTAAAACGCTTTAAGCAGTCTTGCCGACATCCAGCTACAGAACTTGCCTTTCACATTATTTTATTTTTCTCTAGACGATATATTTGAATTTTTACTATGTGTTTTCAAGATTCCTAAAAGGAAAAACAAAATTTTAATTTTGATAAAGAAAATAAAGACAACAAATATTATAGACTTAATGATAACCTGATTAACTCCATCATTTCATTTACTCATTCATTCATTCATTTGTGAAATAAATATTAAGTTCATAGTATAGACCATGCCTCATCTAGGTATTGAATTGATGTTGTTGCAGGCTGCCTTACAGTCAGTTACTGACTCATGGCGACCCCATGTTACCTAGTTCTGCACTATCCACATAGTTAGTGGCGGGTGGAAACCTTGTGATCCATAGCATTCTCACTGGCTAATTTTTGAAAATAGATTAACATGTCTTTCTTCCCAATCCATTTCACTCCAAAATCCTCACTGAAATCTGTTTGACATCATTAACAATATGCAAATGCAAATTCCCACTGACAGATGGTGGTGACTTAGCATGAGGTACATTGGCTGGGAATTGAACCTTACATGGAAAGCAACAATTTTAACATTGATTATCAATATTCCCTCTTTGGAGTTAGAAAGCACCCAAACCCACTGTCATTGAGCCACTTTTTTTTTTTTTAATGTTTTATTGTGAGTTATAAATAATTTACATGGGAGAACATTAGCTTTACATTCATCCTATCATATATCGTTTCATTGCCATGGTTACAGTCCCCTCCATGCATCATCAACCAACCAAAGGATATACACTGCAAGCCTGCCCCCCTCCTCCTGGTCATCAACACACAGCCCCTCTCCCTCTCTGGGTCTAGAGTGCCCAGCCACTCCATCTGCCCACATCATCATCTCTTCTTCCATCTCTGGTCTCACTGTTTCTCTGGGTAGGGTCCCGCACTCCACTCTTCTCCCTTGATGATCCCAGAGACCTCTGGTCCTAGACTGCAGTCAATCACTCCCCTCGTTGCTACAAAATGTCTACCTTTACATTTCCAACCCTCACAAGCAGTCCTGATAATAAGAGACCCATCCGCATTTCATTTCATCAGCCCCACCTAGACAGATTGAATACTACTCAGTGGACATTCTACCTTCCTTCACACCCTCTGGATCTAGGTTCCCTCTTGAAAGCTTGTAAGTCAGTCACTTCTTGCCTTTGTAGCTCCCTCCCCCCACCCCCCATTTTGGGTAGCCAATGTCCAAGTTGCCCATCCCTGTCTACTCTGTGTATGAAGAGGGTGGGAATGATCTTTGCTGTAAAGATTTTTTCCCTCTTTTGAGCTACTGCATCCATAGGTGTAGGTCAAGCTCATCAAATTGTATCAGATTACTCTTTTTTTTCCTCTTCTTTCTTCTTCTAGTCGAGTTCTGATCATCCAGCCATTGAAGCCAGGTAAAGTGGATATAATCTGCAAGTGTGGGTGTTCTTGTGCATATGCCCACTCTTCTTATCAGCTGGACGTTTCTCTCTCCACTCTAGTCCTCTGTGGCTATGTCACTGACTTGGGCCCAAGAGTCCCCAGGTCTTGCCACACTGCTGGTCAACCAGGTCTCTACCCGGGTTCACAGGAGTCTATTGAACGTTGTAGGCTTAACTCACAGCTTCATTGCTGTTTTACCCTCACTTACCCTTATGGTTGACCAACATGGTGTATTTTCATTGAGTCTTAGTCTTAGAAGGGGGTTTGCCCTGAGGCGACCTGACCACTTGCCTTGATGTCTTCTGGGCGAGCAACTTGCTTGTTCTTGGAGTAGTCAGTCGGTCTGCCTCTATTGTTTTGTATTTTTCCTGTCGGTCTTTCTTTCAAGAAGTATCTTCTGTTTTTCTAGACATTCCAGGCTGGTCTGCTTGTCCTTTCAAGTGGAAATTTCCCACCTCAGAAGATTCTGGATTCAGATCAGGATTCCACCTATGGTCTTATGCAATGCAGAGGCTCCATAGGATGCCTCCTTCACTGGGCATTTTGTAGCCCCATTTTAAGTATTCCAATCAGTTATAGGCAGAAGACAGACTTATAAGCTTTCTACGGTGATATTTCTGGCTATTCCTTTCTCTCCCCTTCAAGTGTCTATTTTATTATGGTATGCCAGGGAAACCAAGATTCCAAAGATAACCAAGCATCTTAACATTATTTCCCCCCTTTTGCCCATTCCAACCATGTCTCAATCCCTGTATCCCAGAGCCCTGTTGTTCCAAGGTTATGCATATATCATTTTTTACCTCTGTCCCAATTAGCCCATGCAAACCTACCGAATTGTTTTCCCATTCACCTTGTTCTTCCATACCCCTCACCCTTCTTGTGTATTGCCCCTCTCCCTAGCACCCAAACTATCCTGTGTCTATTCCCTACCCTGTGTCATTGAGCCACCTTTGACTCATATTGACTCCGTAGAGGATTTCTGAGGCTCTAAATCTTTATGGAAATGGAAAGCCACATCTTTCTTTCTTGGAGCAGGCTGGTGGGTTTGAACTTCTGACCTTGATGCTAGCAGCCCAGTGCTTATCTTACAGTTCCACAAGGGCTCCTTATTGGAGTTATAATGGTAAATAAAAACTGCAGAGTCCTTGACCTCGTGGATTTGATTTACTTTCCCCTTGATATTCTCCACCAGTTAGAAGCAATCACTAAGATTTTGAAGTCCTACAAGAACTGTGTGCTTTTGTTCTTTAGAAGGATTTGTTGGTTGTGAATTACAGAGGTCTTGTTGAATGACTACGCATTTCTCTGGTTTTATTTTCCTGAATACAGAGAGGAGATACCCATGATGCCTAGACTACTTCTAGGACTTTGTTGAAGGACAATCATTTAATACTGGAAAAGGGTTTTGAGAAGTGAAATTATATACTTAATATAATGTTTATGCTTAAATGATTGTACCACTTGCAAATAAATAACTGACCATATATTTATTGCCTAAAATAACCCTCACATTTTCTGAGGGCACTAATTACAGACGTTTTTCTTTTTGTCAATACAGAAAGTGGATGTAAACTCATATTAGAGAACACTGGAATGGATCTCAGGAAAAGGCCAAGGTGAAAAGAGATAGGATCAGTATTAAAGTGAGAACTGGTCAGTAAAATAGCTTTTCTGATTTTTTTTAAGTAAAGCATCATTAGGCACATTGACAGCCATTTAATATTTATTTTTAGAAGGATTTATAAGCAAGAAAGTGGATGGCATTTCTACTCTATCTCATATTTATTATTATTAAGTTCCAACTCATAGCAACCTGTATAGGGTTTCTGAGGAGCAGCTGGTGAATTTGAACTGCTGATCTTGTGGTTAGAAGTCCAGTGTTTATCCCATAGTACCACACCAGCACTCCTCCATCTCATATAGATGTTATTTTTTTTAAAATGTATTTTCAGGAGTGATCATGAAAACAGAAGTGGGGAAGAGATGACGGTGAAAAGTGCAGTTAGGGAAACTCTTCATATAAACAACAAAGTTGGTTATTTTTGTTTTGGGCTTAGAGAGAATAATGACATTGGAAATGCAAAGTCAAAGACAGGAGCAAAGCAAAGTTTGGAAAATAGAATGTCTCCCAGTGGGAAGTGTTCCACCCACTGAATGGAGATAAAAATCAACGCTACTTACTGCTCTGGAGTCTGGGAGGGGCGTCCTGACATGAAGCTGCTGCGACACTCCTCAGGTGCAGAGGATGATGCCTGGCCTTTATCCACAACACTTCCTGCCTCTGACCTATCAAAAAGTGCATTCCACCAATCACATCAGAACAGGACAAACAGACTGGCTGCCATTGTCAATACTTAACTAATACTTCATGAAGGAAAATACTCTGCTTTATACAACCTTCCTGGCTCACAAACTCTATTTCACCATGAATCTATATTTAGAAATTTTATACCCTACCTTTTGATTTATATCCTACCCTTCAGCCTCTTGGCTAAACAATGTCATATGTATTACAAGATAGTCATTTAAAATCCCTGCAAGAGGGATTTTAAATGTAGGAGTTTCTTTATATCTTTGTAAGTAACATTTACTTATAGTATGCATAGAGCCCATTCAGATTTACTAGAAGGATAAACAAGGCCCTGCTTTGCAATTTTTCTTTTGTCACATTTAAAACATCACTTACTAAATGATATAATATGGAATTGGTAATTGCTTTTCCTATCTGGAAAAAAAAAAGACTGTATAGAAATGCCTAATACACAAGCAACATTTTACCATATTATTAAGAGCTATGCAATGGAGTTAAGTATATATGAAAGTTAGAGCACAACCAGCTTCTACAGAAATGATACTCATTTGAGAGCAAACTCACTCTTTGTCTAAGAGGTAGCTTGACCACCATACGATGACACTTCATCCCTTCCCTGAAGTTACAGCATGTGGAGAACCACAAGGACAGTAAACAGAAAATTATGATCTACTGGTCTAAGGCAAACACAAAATTCAGAGAGCTAGGTCTCCAACCTTTTACTGCCTGCGAGCTTAGATTCCTGTTCATTCTCTTCCACTTTTTTCCCTGGTGCTAATTTCTCTGCACTGTCAAGCAAAGCACTGAGAGCCACTCTTCTGAAGACATTCCCATGAGCTTCTTTGATAAACTGGACCAGCTGGCGAATGTCACAATACAGCCCCTGTTTGGAGGCAAGAAGAAATTTGAGAAAAGAATGATCGTGGTGTGATCATATTGTTTTCACGGGAATAAAGAATGAAGACAATTCCTTTGGCTTAAAGAAGTACTGGATTTCAAAAGGGCGCAATTTACTACAGATGAAACCAGTGATATACTGCCTTTATATTATTCCTGTAGAAACATTACCAAAAACCTTGTCTGTCATCCTTAGTATTAAAAGGATGGTTACCATGCTTCACATTCAGAAAGTTGACTGCCATTAGAAAGACATCAGTTTACATTTCTAAGCTTTGGATTCTCAATCTTTAATTTTCTTTCTTACTTTTGACTTCTGAAGAAATGCCTGTAAAAGAAAAGGAGTCAGAATGGTTTTTAGACCTGAGATTTCAGTGTCGGTTTAGCTTCTCCAAGTTTTCTCCATTACAAAGTTAAAATATGTTAAGTCCTCCAGACATTTCTAACAAAGCCTGATCATTCAAAAGATGATAGATTTTGCTGGTTGGATTTATCAAATAATATGTACGTTGCAGCCCATTTGAACATGAACTTGATTTAAGATTACGTAGGGCTATTTAAACAAATACATTGGTGAATAAATATTTTAAATATATATACAGTTTTTTTTTATACTGAATTTTTACCTAATATTTCCTCTTTCACTCTTTACAAAAGTAGTTACTGCATTCTTTGCCTTAGGAGAGCTTTGCAATAAATCAGAATGTAGACTCCTAAAAGAAAGCCACTTACCATGATGGCTTGGGTTTTCAAAACCTAAAACCACTGGGACAGTTATGATCCCTAGGAAGAGTGAAAGACCACCGAATAACATGGAGAGCATGACCTTTGGGCTCTGTGGCAAGCAGGGCCTTCTGCCCTCCATGTTGCTCTTTGGTAGCTTATCCAGGAAGGGGCAGGACCCCAAAGATTCAAGTTTCCAGACCCACAAGAGGGTGCTGATTTCCAAGCATGCAGGAGAAAGCACTGTGGACATAACAGGTGTGGACAGATGATTGAGACTTGGGGAGTACCCCTAAACTTAAGGTGAAATGTAAGACTTAGGCATCTTTGCAGTACTTTGTGATGAGGGAGACATCAAGAATGACTGAGGCTTAATTTCTAGTCATTCTGGTAGGCAGGGGTTTCAAAGTCAAATTTAAGATGATTTAAAGAAAATTAAGAAATACAGGATTTCTTCTAGATCTGAGTTTGTGAATTGAGATTAATAAACACTCATATCTTTATCATCAACTTGTCAGGTTACTACTTGCCATGAGAAAATGGCTCCCGTGTTATACTTAAACTTCAAGCAGTTTTGTTTGGGATTTTGCTCTGTTTACATCAAGTTAAGTGAATGGTTTCAAGGGTTTAGAATACATTAGAAAGTTGTTTCCTTGATTTAGCTTAGCATAGCATACATACAAATGGTCTGATTTCTGCATCGGAGTCATAATATATAACAAATTGGTAATATAAAGACTCCTTTACTAACTAGGGGTATCTGAATTCATCTATTCATGTCAGATTTGGTAGCCTTAATCTACATTTTAATATTCCCAACCACAGTCTCCTTGGTAGCAATTAATCACTAACCTTCTATAGCTTGGTTTCCACCCACACTATTTGTGGCTTCAGTGGTTTAATTAACACAGGCTTTTATAAAGTTTGGCTGGAAGATTACAGGGCTCAGTAAAAGAAAACAAAAACAGTTTCGGCAATACATTTGCATTACATTTTTAAAGTAAACATGGTTTTAAATGACACTTAGTATAATGCTCTAATATATTTTATGAGCAAACCTATTAAGCTCTAGCACTTTCTTTATGAAGAGCTCAAATTACCTGGCAATTTTTCCACAAGCCATCACAAAAACACAGAGATGACTAAGAGCAATAAGTTAATTTTGATGAGTGAAAAAGGAGGAAAGTGTTGGTAAAGCTTCACTGTATGTTATTAGTGACATAGGGAAAAATAGATATTTTAACTTTGAAGTGCAGTATTTCAGTCTCCAATGACACTTCCTTTTCTCCCAATGGGGACTGAGAACTCCTGTGGGAAGAAAAGGTGAGCTTCTCACCAGGTTCTCTGGACTGTGCAGTTCATGTGTGGTTGAAGCGCAGCGTGTGATGAGGGACTTAAACATGGCACTGACGATTATGCCTTCCACATTTTGGGCTATGGATTTGTTGTCCACAGTGGTGAAGTTATTTCCAAACCCAGCCTTGTCTGGAATGCAAATTTACATATTAAAAACAGTCTTTCCATTTGGTTATGCAGTTTAAAGGAATAGTGAATTACTTGACATCCAGGAATTAACGAAAGGCTAGAGAAAAATAAAAACCAGAGGATTAAAAACACCCCCCACATTGACTAATCTCTAGGTGGGTTTAAGCATACATGAGCCATGTTCTCGTTCAGGGTCTTTAATATGACGTATTCCATTTCGTTTGTGGAATGTTTCAACTGATAAATCTTTGCAATGAAAGGGGTAATCCACAGTTGACTTTAAAAAAGACTTTTAGATCTAGAGTTTGTTTTGTTTCATTTTTTAAGGTGATTTCTTAAAGAAAAAAAAAAGAGAATAATTTACTAAATGGCCTGTCATTGACTAAAATTTATGGTAGAGGAATGCAGTTTCTTCAGTGGGAATAGTTCAGTTTATCAGGAATAGAATGAGGTTGGGTTGACCAGGTGAACTTGATTCCAAGAGGGAAGAGTCTAAGATGGAATCCTGCAGGGCACTTACATAGGCATTGGGAAGGTAAAGGGCACTGGCTCTTGCCAAGATCTGCCCAGCACTCTCAGAGACGCCCTTACAGAGAGGGAAAGCATACAAAGCTACCTTCTTCTAACTCTCATGGATGTGAAGTGCTGAGGCCTTGTGCCATCACCCTCTGTGGCATTTTATGCCAGTTTTCCACACATCTATGGATACAACAGGGGTTCTGGGACCTTGCTAGAAGTTTCCTTGTGGCTTGTGAGCTACTTCTGGGTTTTGTTGAAGGACACGTGCAACTCCAAGGTTGATCAGATGGAACGTGTACCTGTCTTATTTTCTGTGACCCAAGTCTCAAGACTCCCTGGAGGAATTCAGTACATTCAAGTTATATGAACTTTATTATGAATGTCTCATTGACTGGGGCAGGAGACGGGTGATTATTTTTACATTTTACATGATAAAAATAATATGCTCTATTCTATGCTTATCTTTTCTATCTGAAATGGCTTAGAAAGACAAAAAAGTCATTAGTTTATAATCATGAATTTCTCTTATAGTGTCTCATTTAATTCATTATTTTTAAACTTATAGTGATCTTGGTTTAAAATATCTCTGATAACACAAATTGAATCTCTCATGGGTTCCCTAGAGCAGTGTTTTCTTTTCATGTGATAGCCAAACAATAAAACCTGAGGTAAACACAAGAAAATGACTCCTACACCTATCAAATACATTTCCACTATAAATTAATCAGCCACTATCATGCACCATGCATTATACAAACAATAAAAGTCTGTACTCTAATTAGATTGTTTATCTTATTCAACTCAGGCTTCATGCATCACTTTCATTTCATGATTGCATTGGCATTCAAGCAGCATTTGAGGTGTTCAGCATTCAGTTTATTATAGATGCAACTGGCATTCACTGGTCTCCCCACTGCAATGTGGGTTTTTATTCTCATAACTTTATTAAAGTCATGAAGATATAACTAGATTGTGGGTCTATCTATAGATGCAGCTGCCGGTCTTTAAAATTTCAGAACATACATAGACGTGCATATCACGTCTATTATTATGTTTGTATGTATTATTTTTTTGTATATATTATTATGTTTGTATGTATTATTATTATGTTTGTCGTTGTTGTTGTTGAGTGCTGTCGAGTCAGTTCCAACTCACAGTGACCTTTTACAGGGTTTCTGAGGCTTTAAATCTTCACAGGAGCAGAAAGCCTGATCTTTCTCCATGGAGCAGCTGGCAGGATTGAACCACATACCTATTGTTTTGTGGTCTAGTGCTTATATATGAAGCCACCATAGGCATTTGAATTTTTGCTTTATTTATTGTTTTATTTTATGGAAAAAGTTGCCAGTCATTTTGCCTGGCAAATAATAGTCCCTAATCTCCCACTTGCTGAACTAGTGAATCTACACCATTAGTCCCTTGATTTCTACCTTAGTTGTCATATAGCAGAATGTCATCTCATGAGTAGTAAAGAGAGGGGATACAGGCAAGGAAGCCACAACTATTGCCAAATTTCCACTTTCTGAGGTAAGTTCTTAGAAAGCTTAAAAAATGTTTCATCAAAACTGATGTAAAAGATTTTTTCACTTATATTCTATTACACATGCACACCCACACTCATACGGGCATTTCCCGCTAAATTCTATGCACAAAAATTCAGTGTGACTACAAAATACTATCTGCTCTATCTGACAACTATTTCTCAATAAGTCAGGTTCGGTTTTACTTACTGTCAGTAACTGGCTCCATACAAAATCCTAGCAAAGCATGCAAGAAGTCCACTACATTATTAAGTGAGTCCTTGTTCACATAATCCCTCATGGTTTGTCGGAACTGCATTTTATCTAGCTTGTAGAGCTTAGTGAGGCAGTTCTGGGCCTGCAATGAAGGAAGAAAAGTGAAAAAGTCACAAGTACCAGCTTAAACGACAGGCATCATTAGTCTGAGACAATTACAAGTTTCAGATGGCAAAGACCTTCATCCATCCCAGGCACCTAGTACCAGTCAAATCTATGGACCCCTCTTGTTGAATAGGAAGAGGGCAGAGGGAGATCAGTAAGTAGGAGAGAGTTAGTTTACTCTGAGGCCTGCTCCTCCAGAAACACCCAAAGCCAAGGTCTAATGGTGGTCCCAGAAGTTCAGTGTTGTCACCAAACTCAAGATTTTAAGGAAAAAGCTCAAAACATCAAATTTAGATAAATGATATGATTGGAAATCCAAGTTTAGAAAACTTCAAAGGCTTTGTGCAGTGGGGAGAAGCATAACACTCTTATGCTTAGTCACTTGGAAATTAAGCAGAATTAATGGTGGGATACTGTAGGATAAACACTGGACTGCAAAGTAGATTTCAACCGCAATGTTGGCAGTTCAAACTCCCTTTATAGGGTCACTGAATCAACAACCATGGTGAGGGAGGAGTGCATGGGAAATGGTTATCTAGTGTCTTCTTAGATAGGCAGGAAGGAAAGGTCCTTGAAACATTTCAGAGATTAAAAATCCAGTTATCAGGACAAATCGATTTTGTTTATTCACCTATGTGCATGCATTTGAATAGGAAAGTATGGCATTTAAATAGAAATTGGCTTAATAGATATAAAAATAAAGTTGCCATTAGTAGCAGTGTAGGATAAAGCACTAGACAGCATGGTCAGTTTGAACCACAAGGTCAGTGGTTCAAATGGACCAGCCGCTCCTTGGAAACCCTTTACAGAGTCGTTATGAGTTGGAACCAACTCGACAGCACTTAACAACAATACTCAGCAAACAATTTTGTCATATGGCAAAGGGGAAGAGAATATTTCCAATTGTGGATAACCAGATGTGGAGTCAGATTAGATTAAACATCTACTGAGAATTGGTATTGTGTTGATGGAGCCTTAATTGTGGCCCCAAAGAAAACTTGTTTTGACAAATAAAGACCAAAAGGGAAATTCTTGAAAGTACTGAGGGGACAGGGGTGTTAGTTATTATACATGACTGCAACTTGGAATCAGAAGAGACTTCTTACTATATAGCCTTGTTATAATCTCTTATATTTCTATCAAAGTGTCAGATAGATTGCTATCTTGGTGTTTCCAACTTCTACAGACCCTATAGAACATAGTACAACTGTGCCATAGGCTGGAAAACATGGTCTTGGTGGTTAAAATCATACTGAAAATTGCGTGATAGAATTTTGCAAGACCAATGGCTTATTCACTACAAATACCCTTTTTCAATGACATAAATGGACTTTGCTTGATAGACATACAGGAATCAATCAATTGTTGTTGTTAGGTGCCATCAAGTTGGTACTGACTCCCAGTGACCTTATGTACAGCAGAACAAAACACTGCCCGATCCTGGGCCAACCTCACTATTGTTGCCACGTTTGAGCCCATTGATGCTGCCATTTTGCCAAGCCATCTCGCTGGGGTCTTCCTCTTTTTCTCTGACCCTCCACCTTACCAAACATGATATCCTTCTCCAGTGACTGGTCCCTCCTGACAATATGTCCGAAGTATGAGAGATGAAGTTTGGCCATCCTGGCCTCCAAGGAGCACTCTGGCTGTATTTCTTCCAACACATATCTGTTGGTTCTTTTTGCAGCTCATGGCACTTTCAATATTCTCCTCCAACACCATAACTCAAAAGCATCAATTCTTCTACAGTTTTCCTTATTCACTGTCCAGCTTTTGCATGCATATGAGGTTATTAAAAATACCATGGCTTGGGTCAGGCGCACCTTAGTCTTCAAGCTGACATGTTTGCTCTTCAACACTTTAAAAAGGTCTTGTGCAGCAGATTTGCCTATTGCAATACGTCATTTGATTTCTTGACTGCTGCTTCCATGAGTGTTGATAGTTGATTCAAGAAGAATGAAGTCCTTGACAACTTCAATGTTTTCTCCGTTGATAAGAATGTTGTTTATTGGACCAATGGTGAGGATTTTTGTTTTCTTTACATTGTGATGCAATCCATACCAAAAGTCAATGGAGAAGCTCAATATCATCAGTCAGATTACTCAGTATCAAGAACAAGGAACTAACTATGGAGCAGACCATACACAAGTTCAAGTTGAAGCTGAAGAAAATTAAAATAAAGCCATAAGAGCCAAAATATGACCTTGAGAATGTTGTTGTTGTTGTTAAGTGCCGTCGAGTCGGGTCCGACCCATAGCGACCCTGTACAGGGTTTCCGAGGGTGTAAATCGTTACGGGAGTAGAAAGCCTTATCTTTCTCCCGCAGAGCGGCTGGTAGTTTCGAACCGCTGACCTTAAGGTTCGCAGCCCGATTCGTAACCACTACGCTACCAGAGCTCCACCTGAATTTAGCATCCGTACTAAGAATAGATTTGATGCATTGAGCACTAATAATTGAAGACCGGAGTTGTGGAATGACATCAAGAATATCAAATATGAAAAATGAAAAGAAAAAAAAAAAAAGACAGACAAGAGGGACTTTTGGCAAGATGGCAGTCTTGGCAGACACACTTACAGACAGACTCTCTACAACAAAGATATGAAGAGCAAATGAAATGCATAGAGGAAAATTTTGGAACCCTGAGCTTCAGAGAAAAGACTAGAGGAGTAGATTGAACATACTGCTGACCAGACATTCTTGCACAGCCATCTTGAAATTTTGCAAGCAGTTTGGACAGCACTGGTTCACCAGGGCAAAGAAAAGGTGGGATTCCTTCTTGCCCCCCAAATTCTCCTGAATTACAGAGTGAGAGAGTAGCCCCACCCTCATCTACCCCTGGCAGAGACCCTGCTCACCAGGAGTTCTGAGCGACACAGTTTAAGCCAATGTGAGACAGGTGCCTGCGGCCTCACCTTGACTCCTGGATTCAGGTAGGCTCTGCTCCAGATCTACAGAACTCACAGAGTCTCCAGGCTTCAATTAGACTAGCAGGAACCTTCATAATCAGCCGCCCTTCCCTCAGGTGCCCCCTGGTTCTGACAGACACTGAAACTAACAACCTAAAGGGCTTCCTTGAACTACTTCCGGATTTGGTGCCCTGGACACAGACAACACCTAGGTCTATAGGAACTCTATTTAGGGCTGGGAACTCACCTGTCAATTCTTCCTCCACCCACCTCATGAGTTTCTTGGCTGGCAGGAGTCCCTCAGCATTTTCTCCTCCCTGGGTCCAACAACTGCACTGATTTTTTTTATTATTTTTCCTTTAATTGTTTCCTTGGTTTTGTTTGTGTATTTTTTTCTTCTCTTTCTTCCTCTCCTAGTGATTTTGTCCTATTTCTGCTTTTGTTTTGTTTTTTTCTTTCTTCTGTTTCTCTTTTCCATACTCTTCTCTTTCTTCTTTTTTCCTCTTGATTTTCTTTACTACTCTCTAGTCTCTTTGTCTTTTTATCTTCCCCCTCTGTTTTTAAGTGTTTTTTTTTTTTTTTTTTTTCTTTTTTCTCTCTCTTCCTTTTTTTTTTTTTTTTTTTCTTTTTTCTCTCTCTTCCTTTTATTTTCTTTCTTATTTTTCTCTTCTATGGTTCTATTTTTTTGGTCTCTCTTTCCTCTCTTTAGTTATTAAATTATTTTGTTCTTGTTGTTCCTCATTTTTGCTTCTCTTTTCTCCTGTGATTTTTCATATTATATTCTGTTGTCACTGTTGTTTGTTCTATTTTCTTTTCCTGTGTGTTTTTTTCCCCTTTGTCCCATGTGACAGGAGACAGCAACCATACCTGCAGCTCCATGCACTGGACAAGAGACAACACTAACTCTTAAACCACCTGATGATTGATAGACATCAGACAAAATCAGCCAAACCCACCTTATACTGAACTGAACAAATGGTGAAGGAAAATGGTGCACACATTTCCATTCTCTAACCATATCTGTCAGGAGACAGTTGGTGAGAACCTAAGAACACACCAATATACAATCATCAATTAAATACAAATACAGTGACAACTCAGTGTATCAGAGAAAACAGAAGATTTTAGCTCACACGAAGAAACAAGAAAGAGTGACTCAAATAAATGACCAAGACAGAGAAACAGAAAATGTTTCTGAGGAGAAAAACAGTAATGGAACTCCCAGAGAAGGAATTCAAAAGAATGATACTTAGGTACCTTCAATGGATTGACAGAAATCCTTGAGAAAAGCAAATAGAAATTAGAAAACATTTAGAAGAATTTAGGAAAGCACTACAAGAACAAACAGACAAAATAAAAATTTGAAACAATATAAAATCTGCAAATAGACATCTAGAAGATTAATACTAAGTTCTCAGAAATGAAAAATACATTGAAAGGGCAAAGGAGTAGATCTGAATAAATGGAAGCCTGAATCAGTGACCTTTAAGATAAATCTCTCAACACTTTGTAAGCTAGAAGAACAATCTTATAACACAATGAAAACAAATTGGAAGAAAGCCTGAGATTTATGTGAAGATTTCCATGAAGAGGAATAACATGGGTGACTGCAATTCCAGAACAGGAAAAGACAAAAAAAAAAGCAGAGAGAAAAGAGTTGCTGAAAAAAAAATTCCTAACATTATGAAAAACAAGAATACAACTATTGCATAAACTGAACAATATTTACCTGTGTTTTATTGACTATTTGAAAGCATTTATGTTATAATTCATGTCATTATAACAAGTTAAGGAAAACATTGAGAAGAAATTCCAGAGCACTTATTTGTCCTCATAAGTAGTCTGTACATAGACCAAGAGGCAGTTGTTCCAATAGAATGAGGGGATACTATATAGTTCAAAATCAAGAAAAGTATGCATCAGGGTTCTAGTACACTTACTTAATCTACACACTTAGCAAATAATTCAAGAAACTGGACTATATGAGGAATTGGAGGAAGATTCATTAACAACCTGCAATATACAGACAACACAACAAACAGGACTTGAAGCACTTACTGATAACAATCAAAGACTATAGCCTTCAATAAGGGTTCTACCACAACATAAAGCAATAAAAATTCCTCACATGTGGACCAATAAACAATATCACATTAAACAAAGAAATGATTGAAATTGCCCAAGATTTTATTTTACTTGAATCCATAACTAATTGACCCATGGAAGCAACTGTCAAGGGATCAAATTATATAGTGCATTGAGCAAATTTTCTGCATATCTTTTTACAGTGTTAAAATGGACAATAAAAAAGGAAAACCAAAGAATTGATGTGTGTGGATTATGGTGTTTGGGAAGACTCTTACATTTACCATGGACTGTCAGAAGAATGAACAAATCTGTATTGGAAGAAGAATGTTCCTTAGAAGTGAGGGTGTTGAGATTGTCACATGTAACTTTGGACATGTTATCAGGAGGGACCAGTCCCTGACAAATGTCACCATGCTTGGTAAACAGGGTCAGTGAAATAAAGGGAAGAACCTTAATGAGATGGATTGACATGAGTAGCTACAACAGTGAGGATGGAGAACCAGGCAGGGCTTTGTTCTGTTGTATCTCTGTGAGTCAGAACCAGCTTGATAGCACCTAACAACAACAACCTTTATGGAAGCAGATTGCCACATCTTTCACTCCATGGAGTGGCTGGTTGGTTAGAACTGCCTCCTTTCAACTAGCAGCTGAATGCTTAACCACTTCACCTCAAACTAAACCCACTGCCACTGAGTCGAGTCCAATGCATAGTGACCCTGTATAGGGTTTCTGAGGCTGTAAATCTTTATGGGAGCAGAAAGTCTCATTTTTCTCCCAAGGAGCAGCTGGTGGTTTTGAACTGCTAACCTTGCAGTTAGCAGTCCAGTGCTCATCCTATAGCACCATTGGGTAACCTCAGGGCTCATCTTGTTGTTTCCATTAAGTACTGTTGAGTTGGTCCCAATTTATAGTAATCTTGTATAGGGTTTCTGAGGAGTGGCTGGTGGGTTTGAACTGCTGACCTTGCAGTTAGCAAGTGCTTATTCTATGGCACCACACCGGATCGCCTATGGCTCCTTGTTGTTGTTGCTGTTAAATGTTGTCGAGTCAGTTCCAACTCATAACAACTGACCCTGTATAGGGTTTCCAAGTAGTAGCTGGTTGTTTTGAACTACCAACCTTGTGGTTAGCAGTCCAGTGCTTATCCTATAGCATCACACCAGGACTCCTAGGGATCCTTGGTTGATTGTGGTTGTGCGCCTTCAAGTTAGTTTCAACCCAATATAAGGTTTCCGAGGTTGTAAATCTTTATGGGAGCAGAAAGCCTCATCTTTCTCCAATTTAGTGACTGGTAGATTCAAACCACCGAACTTGCTGTTAGCAGCCCAGTTTGTAATTCACTACACAACCAGGGCTCCCTTAGGGCTCCTTAGAATGTTGGAAATTAGAACATTTTATTTCCAAAGTGGTGTCTGGTTGTCAGATCTCAAGTAAACTCATTTTCTCCCTTACAAAACAAATACTGCTTTCTGTAAAATGAAATCTGTAAAGCACTTAGATAGAATATGCCTTGCACATAAAATAAGTATTTGATTGTTGCCCCATAAGGAATTTATGATCTCCATTGAAATAGTTTCAACCAGTTCTTTAACATACTGGTTGAAAAGCTTTGATGTGAAAACTATCCTGTCTTTTTTATTAAAAAGAAAGAAAGAAAAAGGCATGTTATTGTTGTTGATGATGTTAAGTGCCCTGGAGTTGGTTCCAACTTATAGTGACATGGTATAGTATTTCTGAGGAGCAGCTGGTAGGTTTGAACAGCCAACCACACGATTAGCAGTCCAGTGCTTATCCTACAGCACAACATGATTCTTCAGAGTCTATTAAAGTTACATGTCTCAAGGAGTTAATGGAATGTTTAAGCTGGAATATGAATATCAAATATTAAATATTTCAATTTTGAATGCATAACTAAATGTCTCCAAGAAAGATATAAAATTGCTAAAAAGTGGATTCTTTTTCAATAATTTAGGATTACTACTTAATGATTTTGAGTCCTGGTGTGGTGCTATAGAATAAGCACTGGACTGCTAACCACAAGGTTGGCAGTTCAAACTCACCAGTCACTCCTTGGTAACCCTATACAGGGTTACTATGAGTAAAAACTGACTTGACAGCACGTAATAACAATAACAACCTAATGATTTGATTAATCTAAGATGCAATGAAGGATTATATATATTGAAACTGCTAAGAATTTTTGGGAATGTAATTACGACAATCTTTTATTTCTTATAATAAACATCTAGAAGACCTAAACTAGTAGGAATGATAAATATTTTTAGCATCTTAAAAGTGAAAGAACTTCTGAAAATCCAATGCTTGAAAAATTGGGAAATCCATAACTTTGTGAATTAGACGTCTTACAGGGAAATTTATTAAACGTACCACTTTTGGATAATGTGTTTACTGAGCATGAATTAGCAAATATGATTTTTATAATGAGTATTAAATTGGGATACAACATAGCAGATGAGTTTCCATTTAAGTTAACAAAACTGAACAGATAGGTAGTAACTGACTGGACACTGATAGGGAACATTTCATATTCTTGGGGAGGAAAGTGTGGTACATTAAGCCTGTAAGGTAAGTTCTGATCCAACTAGCTCTGCCATTTTTGTTTCCAGAAAGACAGATTCTGTTTTTCAGAACTATTTTTACTGCTAATCATGCTTCTTATTATATTTACTGTTTTGTTTCAGGAATTTGTCTTTTATAGGAAGAATGATGTGGTCTATTTAACTTTGAACACATTTACTCATACGCTGAAAGAATTCAAAGTCAAAAATCAAAATTCACACGTGTATATGCAAAATGGAAACAATCAGTTCTCTATTGTTAACTATGATTTTTATTATTCACTTGAAAACCTAGATAATGGTCAAAGTTCCTAAGTTCCATAATTTAGAAGTTAATTACTATTGATATAATTTAATTTATATAATTCCCCATATATACATAATAAACTAATGTAATACAACATAAATAGAAAATAAAAGCATGAAAGGAAGAAAGGTGACAGATAAATAGAAAGAGAGATGATAGGTAAAGAGAGAAAGCTAGATGACACATACAAATGAAAGGAAGGAGGAAGAAGGGAGGAAGGGAGGAAAAGAGGATGGCACAGTAGTAGGGTGGTAAATAAGTTGGGAGGCAAGGAAGACAGAGCAAAAGAAGGAAAGGAAGAAAGAAAGGGAGAAATTTAGCATGCTAATACTGTGTGAACATTTCAAGACAAAACCTAGTGCCAAGGAATAATAGAGACTGGCATTAGATTCTGACATGATCCTAAAACTCTGTCAAGATACACTGCAGGGTTTTCTGGACTCAAATTTGTATCAAATCCTTATTTTCAAGAGAATATTTTGTTGATTTCCATTTAAATATACATATGAGGCAACAGTCCCAGCTTGGACATGTCTGAAGGGAAAAGTAACAATCAGCAGGGCAAATGGAATGCCTTGGAATAATCACACATTCCATTACCGAATTATGCCCGACAAGCCCAAACACAGAGTTTCAAGTTTCACACAGTTCAAAGGGATATGATCTTAAATAAGTAGAAGACAAGGTTCACACTCAAACAAAGCAGCCAGAAATTGACTAGCTACTTTTATAGTCCTGTTTTGTCCCAATAAGGGCCATTTTTCCATATCTAAGTAAGAACAACAAACCAAATCCTAAACTTTGATCCTTTTCTCTAGTGCAAAATATGCCTCTACTGTAGGTGATTAAAAAGTATTTTATCATAGGTCATCTATAACTTACTAAAGATATTCATCTTTGCAAAGTCTTTCAAACTCTAATTCATATTTTCTAATTATACATCCTTTTACCAGTTGAGAGTTAGGATGCCCAAGACAGGAGGCAGAATTGTTTTCCCAATTAAACTTTCCTAAGTCTGAGTTTTAGATGTCTTGAGATATCTCGTAGAAATTGCCTACCCCACCCAAGACAGAATTAATTACTCTTATGTAAGCGAAAATTTTTCAGGAAACACTGACCCTCATTGTCAAAGGACTCATTCCTAAGTTGGAGGGAGGAAAAAGGGAGAGGAAATGGAATCTACTTTATTTCTCTTACATTCTCTCGGAATACCTGGTGTCTCAGACGATCTCCAGAGAGCCCTCGGTGTCCTTCTCCGCAACCATAGGCACATCCCAGAGACTTCACTATTTTGATGAGCATAGTTAGAGCAAGCCTATGGTTGCTTACAGGTGTGCTTTCATCCTATATCCATGAACAGGAAAGAAAAGTCTGTTTACTTTGCCATTGAAATCTTTTTGCTAATAGATTCTACTTTATGATTAACTCATGTTTACATATTATACAGTGAACATCTGCAATGAGAATTGTCAAGGGTTCAAAAGTAAGCTAACTTTTCTAAAACATAACACATCACCTAAAAGAGAGAATGGCTAAGTGTCTGACTGCTAACTGAAAGGTTGGTGGCTCAAACCTGGACAAACATTTGGAGATCTGCTTCTATATAGATTGCAGCCAAGAAACCCCAATGGGCAAGTTCCACTCTGTCTCATGGGGTCACTGTGAGTTAAAAAAATGAAGTGATGTCACCTAACAACATAACAACAGCAACTGGTGCTAAAGGAAATACATGAAGAACTCTTCACTAGAATACATGTTTTCATTACCTTAATGAATTAATTGAAAAACTACCTAGAGAAAGAGAATGATGACTAGTAGTGATGGAAGAAAAATAAATAGATATTTATAGAATCTATTCTCAGCAGGCTTCTGCTGCATGGTATTTTCAATAACCTTATATGCATGCGAAAGCTGGACAGTGAATAAGGAAGACCATAGAAGAATTAATGCTTTTGAGCTATGTTGTTGGAGGAGACTATTGGAAGTGCCATGGACTACCAAGAGAACCAACAGATCTGTGTTGGAAGAAGTGCAGCCAGAGTGCTCCTTGGAGGCCAGGATGGCCAAACATCGTCTCTCATATTTTGGACATACTGTCAGGAGGGACCAGTCACTGGAGAAGGATATCATGTTTGGTAAGGTAGAGAATCAGAGAAAAATAGGAAGACCCCAGTGAGATGGATTGGCAAAATGGCAGAATCAGTGGGCTCAAGTGTGGCAACAATTGTGAGACTGACCCAGGACTAGGCAGTGTTTCGTTCTGTTGTGCATAGGGTCACTATGAGTTGGTACCAACACGATGGCACCTAACAAGAACAAGGATTTGGGCCACATTTCTGGAACTAAACAAAGTCTGGAAATTTGAGATCTCTTGGCAAGTTCTGACATTACTGAGTGATTTTTCAATCTGTATATATTCACTCCACCCCTCATCTGTCACTTTGTTCTAATGTGGAGACTTGCATGTTGCTGTGATCCTGGAAGCTATGTCACTGGTACTTTAAATACCAGCAGGGTCACCAATGGTGGACAGGTTTCAGTGAAGCATCCAGAATAAGACAGATAAAGAAGGAGAAGTGGACTACTTCTGAATGCTTAAGCACTGAAAACTTCATGAAAGCAGTAGAACACTGTCAGGTATAATGCAGGAAGACGAAAATATTATGAGTAGCACCAGAACATTGTCAGATATAATGCCAGAAGAAAAGACTCCAGGGTTGGAAGGCACTCAAAAACTATTGGAGAAAATCTGCTGCCTCAAAGTAGAGTTGACCATAATGATGAAAGTGAAGCAAAATTTCAGGACCTTGATTTGCTAATGGAACACAACTCTAAATGAGGAAAAACAGATGCAAACATTTATTAATAATCAGCACATGGAATGTATGAAGTATGAATCTCGGAAAATTGGAAGTTGTCAACAATGAAACGGAATTCATAAAGATCAATATCCTAGGCATTAGTGAGTCGAAATGAACAGACATTGGCCATTTTAAATCTGACAATCATGATTAATTATACCGGGAACCACAAATTGAAGAGAAATGGCATTCCTCAGTATCACGATTATTCAAATTTATGTTCTAAATGCTAAAGTCAGTGATGATGAAATTGAAGAATTTTACAAGCTTCTTCAGTCTGCGAAGGATCAAACATTCAACCAAAATGTGTTGATAATTACTGGTGTTTGGAAAGTGAAAGTTGTAAATAAAGAGAAAGTATCAGTAGTTGGATAGAAATAATTGATAGAAATGATGCTGGAGATTGCATGATAGAATTTTCAAGACCAATGATTTATTCATTGCATATACCTTTTTAAACATAAAAGGTGATTATACAAATGGACCTCACCAGATGGAATACATAGGAATTAAAATGTCTACATAGGAAGAGATGGTGGAAAAGCTCATCAGCCAAAACAAGTCCAGGGGCAGATTGTGCTACAGACCATCAATTGCTCATATGCAAGTTCAAGCTGAAGTTGATGAAAATTAAAATGAGCACCAAAAGATGACTTTGAACATATCTCACCTGAATTTAGAGACCATCTCAAGAATATATTTGATGCATTAGACACTAATGGCTGAAGACCAGAAGAGCTGTGAGATGACATCAAGAACATCATAAAGCAAAAGGTCATTAAGAAGACAAGAAAGAAGGGAAAGACCAAAATGGATGTCAGAAGAAACTCTGAAACTTGCTCTCCAGCATAAAATTGCTAAAATAAATGGAAGAAATGAAGAGGTAAAAGAGTTGAACAGAAAATTTCAAAGGGACGCTTGAGAATACAAAGTTAAGTACTACAATGAAATGTGCAAAGACTTGGAGTTAGGAAATCAAAGGGAAGAACGTGCTCAACATTTCTCATGCTAAAATAAATGAAGAAAAAATTCAAGCCTCAATTTGAAATATCAAAGGATTCTATGTGAAAAATATTGAATGTGCAGAAAGCATCAAAAGAAGATGGAAAGGAAAAAAAAAAAAAGAAGAAGAAGATGGAAGGAATACACAGAGTCACTGTACCAAAAAGAAATGGTCAATGTTCAACCATTTCATGAGGCAGCATATGGTCAAGAGTCAATGGTACTGAAGGAAAAAAATCCAAGGTACATTGAAGGCACTGGTAAAAAACCAGACTCTGAGAATTATTGGACTGCAAATTGAAATCTTTTTAAAAACTGTTAAAGCACTGGAGGCATTCACTCATCTATGCCAAGAAATTTGGAAGACAGGTACCTGGCCAACTGATTGGAAAAGATCCATATTTATTCCCATTTCCAAAGAGAGATGACCAAAGGGACTATAAAAATCATTGAACAATGTCAATATCATATACAAGTAAAAATTTTGAAGATAATTCAAAAACAGCTACAACAGTGCATCAACAGGTAACCACCAGAAACTCAAGCTGGATACAGAAGAGGACATGGAAATATGGTTATCTTTGCTGATGTCAGATGGATCTCGGCTGTAAGGTAACAATACCTGAAAGATGCTTTGTTGTGCTTTATTGACTATGCACTGGGTTTTGGCTGTGTGAATCATGGCTAGCTATGGGTAACATTGCAAATAATGGGTATTCCAGAACAGTTAATTGTGCATAACAGAAAACTACACATAGACTAAGAGACAGTTGTTAAAGCCAAACAAAGGGATACTGTATGGTTCAAAATCAGGAAAAGTGTGAATCAGCACTGCAGTCTTTCACTATACTTATTCAATCTAGATGCTGAGCAAATAATCAGAAAAGCAAGCTGGAATATATGAAATAGAACATGGAATCAGGATTGGAAGAAGACTCATAACTCATAATCGATATGCTGACAATACAACCTTGCTTGCTGAAAGCACAGAGGACTTAAAATACTTACTGATGAAGATGAAAGACCACAGACTTCAGTATGGACTGCACCTCAATGTAAATAAACAAAGATCTTCACAACTGGACTAATAAATAACACCATGATAAACGGAGAAAAGATTGAAGTTGTCAAATACTTCATTTTGCGTGGATCCACAATCAACACTCTTGGAAACAGTAGTCAAGAAACCAACAACGTATTTCAGTAGGCAAATCTATTGCACAAGACCTCTTTAAAGTGTTCAAGAGCGAAGATGTCAGTTTAAGAACTGAGGAGCACCTGACCTAAGCCATGGTATTTTCCATATCCTCATAAGCATGTATAAGTTGGTAATGAATCAGGAAGGCTGTAGAAGAATGATGCATTTGAGTTATAGTGTTGGAGAAGAATATTGAAAGTATCATGGACTTGCAGAAGAATAAACAAATCTGTGTTAGAAGAAGTACAGTCAAAATTCTCCTTAGAAGCAAGGATGGTGAGACTTTGTCTCTCATATTTTAGACATATTATCAGGAGGGAATAGTCCCTGGAGATGGACATTATGCTTGGTAAAGTGGAGGGTCAGTGAAAAAGAAGTAGACCCCGCCCCCAGTGAGGTTATTGACACTGGCAGCAGCAGTGGGTTCAAGCATAATAACAATTGTGAGGATGGTTCTGGGATGGATAGCGCTTCATTTTATTGTGCATAGAGTCGCTCTGAGCTAGAACTGACTCGACAGTACCTAACAACAATAAACAATAAAGATTACACAACCTTCTCTTATTTTTCTTTTAGTACCATGGACACAGCACCATCTATAATCTCTCTGAATGCCCAGACTAGGCTGAGAAGTGAAAAATAGAAATTCGGTTACAGCTTCACTGTTGGCTGCATTTGTATATTTATTCCTTGTGTGTGGATTTGTACTCGACTGCTGGCTAAATAATTCATTAGATTTTATGATCTAAGGTCAAATCCCTTGTAATATATAACATTATCTAGATCATTTCATCCGAGGTGAGATATTTGGATCCTTGGATTGGCCCAGTGGTATATGGAGAAGTAAGAATTTAGGAACCTTTAGTACCAAAAGGCTCTATTACCATTAGAAAACAACACATATATTATTAAGTTCAGGAAAAGAATATTGTACAGGAAATTTTGAAAGTCTTAAGAATATTAGTCCAGGAATATTTGGATTGTATCACAGTCTTCGTACTGGAAAGATAGCAGTCATAAGTGAAGAAATCAGTAATAAATGTCATATAAATAGGAGTCAAGTGAGCCTAGAAATAGGTGACAAAGAAATTATCGAAAAAGGAGTTCTAGCACACTTAATCAGATGTGAAATCCAGGTGTCCTATAAGAAATTGGGGACAGATTATAGTTTCGCTAATATGTAGGTAAGGGAACTCTGCACAGTGTAATCTTACTCTTGTGAACACTCAACTTGATGAGCAGATGATCACTTGTTATATATTCAAATCTTTTGTTGATTTAAATTCCTGAGGAGGATTTTTTAGGTAAAGCTCTAAATTGAAGTCAGTGTAAGTATGTGAATTTAAGCTGTATTTTTAATTCTTATTTAAAATCCAAATGGAAGAGAAAAATTAATTCTTGGTAATATAAAGAGATTATAAACCAGGTGTTGCTGAGGCACAGGGAATTCAGAAATGATCAAAAGTCTTGGTTTAATTTTACTTATGTCCGTCAAGCATTAACTGAAATACACCTGACTGTGAACATATGCTCTCCAGGAATAGGTACTTCAGGATAAGCACTGGACTGCTAACCACAAGGTGAGCTATTCAAAACCATCAGCCACTCCTTAAATATCCTATACAGGGTCACTATGAGTTGGAACTGACTCGATGGCAGTTAACAACAACAACAAAAGCCACTAGAGTATGATTCAGATATGATAAGATAAGAGGAACATTCTTCTAAATAAACCAACCAATGAACCAAATACAATTCTTCACACACTTTCTCCTTCACTGTGAATGAAACTGGCTGCTAAAATGTGGCCCCTGATTTTATCTTGAAGGAAAATTAGGTAGGCCCTTGAAAGTCTTGAGAAAGAAGATATGTTAATGGTAGATTGAGAATTATACACCAGACTTGGATCTAGGAGGCTGCCCTTCTGAAATTAGCCCTAATTTCTAATTGGCCAGGGCATTAGCCATATCATTACTTGCTTGGCAATGGTTTTTGGATTTAGAATACAGTTTCAGAAAACTGTTTCTACTAATGCCTGCTTAGAACCTAATGAAGAGATTCCTAAACATTTTTGCTCCTAAATCTAATTACTGCGTTGAGTCTTTAACTGTTCAGCAAGCATTGGGTAAAAACAAAAAGCAAAAATTTAAGGTAACATTTTATGAGGACATGAAAGTGGTTCCGTCATACCTTCTCTTGGTTCTTATCATTCTTCTCATAAGGACCACCTCCACCTCCTCCACCACCTCCTCCATCACCTCCTCCACCTCCTCCATCTCCACCTCCTCCTTCTTCTCCTCCACCATCTCCAGCTCCACTAACTGAATGACCCCCAAATCCACTTGTGGAACTTCCAGAGACTCCTTTGAACTGGAAAGTCCCCTCACTTGGCCTCTTTTCCAAAGTCACATTTTCCTTGTTTTCACTCTTCTTTCGGTTCTTTTCTACACAGGGCACCACACCAAGTTGAAGCAAACATTCAACGATGTTTAGTGCCACATCACAGATGCGGGAGCTGATGTCATGGTTAAGAACAAGATAAACAGCCTTCAGAACCACCTGGGGATGACAAATATATGCACAGTTATTAAGTTACTGGAACTATCTCTTCCTAAAAAACAAAAACAATTAAAACAACAGCAAAAAAAACACACACACAAAAAAAAACAAAACCACACTGTCAAATCTAATTCCAATTTATTTATGGCAACCAAACAAACAGAGTAGAACTGCCCTATAGGGTTCCCAAAGCTGTAAATCTTTTTGGAAGCAGACTGCTGCATCTTTCTTCTGCAGAGCAGCTAGTGGAATTCAACTGCTGACCTTTCAGTTAACAGCTGAGAGCTTAACCATTATAACACCAGGGCTGTTCTTCCTCCAAAATAGATCTGATTATTTTGCTTAAATCTTTTCCTTTAGGCTATTCTGCACAGTTGGGCATAAATAATTCAGGTAATTTTCAGACATTCATATTTAAGTTGTACTAGGATCATGTATGTATATGTATTTAATAAAACCCCAAAGCCCATTGTCATTGAGTTAATGATGATGCATAGTGGCCCTATAGGACAGAGCAGAACTGCTTCTTACAGTATAGAGTATAACCTCCTAATGAATTTAAACTGTATACATGTATTATTTCCCGTGTCTTCTAAAAATGTTCATGATGTAAACAGTTAAAGGGAATACTGGAACATAATGAGTTAATGGGAGAGTAATTATCTGCCTAAAGAGAAAATTTTCAACTGTTCTTTTTTCAAATCAAAGTGTTTTAATCCTCCACCTCTTATTTTCCACTAATAATGGATAAAGAACAATGACTGCCTTATACTCAGCATAAAGAAACATTTATACTTTCAAAATAGTATCAGTATTTACACTTCCATTTTCAATGCAAATATTTGTGTGCTTAAATTACATCTCTTTATTTATTTTAATATTTTAAATTATTTGCTGAACCTGGTTCCCTAATGCAAAATAAAAATTCATGAAACATAGTTATAAAATAGAATAACCCATTTCATTTGCTAATAACTATAATCAATACAGGCATTCTTGGAAATGTAGGCTTAAACCTTTTAATGGACTTCAGTTCATTTTCATTTGCTACCCAGGAGTTTGGAGTCTTGTAGCTTATGTAAGGAAAGCAACTAACTGAAAAATTTCCCTTGTAACCTAGAAAAGGGGAATTTAAAAGCAAACACACACATACACCTGGATGTATATGTATTAGTATCTTTGCATATGTATGTTCATGATTCATTATCTTTTTTCAGACTATAAACATATTCAGAGATCAGTACCAAACCTTTTATAATACTTGAAATCTCTTTGGTTGTTGATGTATGTGTAAACATTTATAATGGATAGGTTTTTTTTTTTTTAAACTTCAGCATTTCTAGGAATCTACTTCCCAGTTTTACCTAACAGTATAAAAACTAGAACAAAGAGTTTCTATCTTTCACGTTTTTGACAAGAAAATCTTGTGGTTCTTACAGAAAGATCCAGCATGCCATTCTTGTGGACAAAGTTATTGGTCCCATCGATATGCTCTGTGTCCTCCAGGTAACTGTAGTTAATACAGGAGTCTGTGAGGCTTCGAGGCAAGTTCGCACATGCAAGGGGTTCGTGAGGCATCTCTGGGATAGGCACCTGGTTGCAGAGCTTCCTCATATGCTCACTGAAAAAGTCTGCATAGCCTACATTGAAAGACGCCAGTGTGGTGTTGAAGGTCGCCACTGTGATAGTGGAGATCTGGGATCGCACTATCAAAATGAAAACAAGGCTTTAGGGTGGCATCACATTAGACAACTGCACTATTATTTAAGCCAGCACCACAATTACAATAGTAGCTTTTCCCAAATACTCGACATAAAAAATCAAAGTTAGTCTCAACTCTCATGGAGCAGTTAAAAGTCTTGAAGCCATATGCCATCTGGTAAAGAATAAAGAAAAGTTAGAGAAAAATGAGGAGTTTTCTGGCTTTTTCAAGGCTGAGGATAGAATTCAAGTGTCATCTGACATTGATTTAGTTAAATCGATCACATCAGGTGGGCACTACCCACTGTTAGATAACACATCATATAGACTGGGGTGGGGAACATACAAGGCCCAGGAAATCATTTGGTCTGGCCTTGCCAAGGCAACCACAGTTCCAGACATCATTTTAGCAGTGATTTAATTAAATGTTTGACCAAAAATAGCTGGATTTTTTTTTTAATAGTGAACTGAGTGATAGTTTACATCAGAGAACATCAGCTTTACACCATCGTTTCATTGCAATGATTACAATCTCCTCCGTGCATCATCATTCAACAGTATTTGCTTCCATTTCCTCTGTTTTTTTTTTTTTTTGAGGAGGAGTTGGGAGATGTACAAAAAAATCACTCAGGAATATAGAATAATTTAAACCACCAAAGGGCACATTCTGCAAACCTGCCTCCTGGCCACCAGCACTCAGTCTCTCTCTTTCCATGAGTCTAGAGTCCTCAGCTGCTCCCTCTCTACATGTCCATATCTCTGGTGTCACTGCTAATCCAGACAGTGTCCAGCATTCTGCTTTTGCTCTTCTCCATTGATGGTCATAGGATTCTCTGTTTCTAGACTGTAAGATTAACTACTCCCCACTTTTTGTTGCAAAACTGTTACCTTTACAGTTGTGACAGTTGCAATTAATCATAACAACAATTATTCACTATTGAATCATAAGAATCTTATCCCCATCTCTTTTCACCAGACCCATCTAGACAAGATGAAACTATTCAGTGGGGACTCTATCTTCACCTGCACACTCTTAAACTAAATATCCTCTTGAAAACTTGTAAGCCAGTCACTTCATGCCTTTATCGCCCCCTCTTTTTAGGTAGTCAATGTCTAAGTTGCCCATCCCTAACTACCCTATATACAGAGGGGATAGGATTGATCCTTGATATGAAGAGTTCTTCCCTCTCTGTTCATATTTTGAGCTACTACATCCATGAGTATAGGTCAAATTCACCAAATTGTAGCAATTTACCCTCGTTTCCTTTATCAAAAATTTTTGTTAAAAAAATTTTGTGTTTTTTCATCTTCCTCTAGTCGAGTTCTGATTATCAAGGCTAGGTCAAATGGGTACTATCTGCAACTTTGGATGTTCTTGTGCATCTCCCCTCACTTCATATCCACTGGATGCTTCAGTCTCTAGCCCTCCATGGCTATGTCCTTGTCCATGGGCTCAGGAGTCCCCAGGTCCCCAAACCACACTTTGGACCAACCAGCCCTTCCTCTTCTCTATCATCTCCAGGTCAACAGGACTCTATGGAACATGGTTGAACTCAGCCCATTTCTTCATTGCTGCCTTTCTCCCTCTTCCACTCACCAGTAGACCAGTGTGGTTGTCAGCAAGCTTACATGCCTGTTCATGTGTTCCCTTTGAGTTTCAGTCTTAGAGAGGGGTTTGTTCTGAAGGGACTTGATTGCTTGCCTGATGGCTTCCCAGTGAATAACTTGCATATTCCTGAAGTAGCCAATCATACTGCTATTTTTGTTTTGGGCTTTTCCTGCAGATCTTTCTTTGAGATATATCTTCTGTTGCTCTATCTGTTCCAGGCTAGTCTACTTGTCCTTTCTAGTGGGAATGTCCCACCTTAAAAGGTTCTGGATGGGGCTCAGGATTCTACCTAAGGTTCTATACACTGCAGAGGCTCCACAAGAAGTCTATTTCACTGGGCAAGTTCTAGAACCCTTTTTAGGTATTCCAATCAGTTATAGGCTGAAGATGGGCTTACAAGCTTTCTGTAATTATATGTCCTTACATTCCTTTCTATCCCACTCAAGTGTCTATTTTACAATAGTAGGCAAGGGAAACCAATATTCATAAGACAGTCAAGCATCTTAGTATTATTTCCCCTCTTCAGACTATGCCTTGATCTCTGTATCACAGAGCCCTGTTGTTCCAAGGTTGAACATGCATCACTATTTACCTCTGTCCCATTTAGCCCATGCAAATCTGTCTCAGTGTTCTCCTATCTACTTTGTTCTTCCACACCCTCCCTATTCTTGTGTATTGCCCTCTCCAGCACCCGAACTATGATGTGTTTGCCCCCTACCCTACTGTCTCCTTCCTCTACTGTCCCCTTCCTCATCTCCCCCAAACTCCTCCACCCCACTCCACCGGTAACCAATAAATAATTTCCCCCCTTTTGTATGGGCGTCTTTTTTAACACTTTTACGATAATGGTCTTATATAATATTTGTCCTTTTGTGATTGAATAATTTCACTCAGCATAATGTCCTCAAGGTTCCTCCATGTTATGTGGTGGCTTGCAGCTTCCTTATTATTATTCAAGGTAGCATAATATTCCATTGTTGTGTATGTACCAAAGTTTATTTATCCATTCTTCCATTGATGGGACTCAGGCTGTCTCCATCTTTTTGCTATTGTGAATAGTGAGTGCTGCTATGAACATTGCTGTACATATATCTACTCGTGTTATGGCTCATGTTTCTTGTGGATATATACCAAGTAGAGGAATAAAGTATTTCTATGTCCAACTTTCTGAGGAAGCGCCATACTGTTTTCCAGAGTGGTTGGATCATTTTGCATTCCCACCAGCAATGTAGGAGGGTCCCAGTCTCTCCACATCCTTATCTATCTGGCTAATTTTTAAGTTGACAATTTTGTCTGGCTTTTGAATGATGTTATAAATATCCAAATGGCTCTTGGCAGAGAAAAGTTTCCCCAACTGTAACATAGATTATGGTTCTTTAAATATATTTAAGCAAAACAAACAAGAATATTTTTTCCTCCTTTGACAACGAGTGATGGAAATTATATTTGTGATGGTAACTAGTATATGGCACAGGTACTTGACATAGAATCCTAGTAAAACAGGGATTACATTTATACTCATTTTAAGAGCATACCAACAAAACTTTGTCTTGGATTCTATCCAGAGACACATGTTTGCTTCACGGAGGGTATATGTAACACTTATCTGATTAAAAAAAAGTTGAAAAAGAACTGGTGACCTTACAAGGTAATGAATTTCCTGTTACCAAGGGTAGACAAGGAGTCCTGTTGTGGTGCTGAAGAATAAGCACTGGACTAATAACCTCAGTTAAAACCCATCAGTCACTCCCTGGAAACCCTATACACGGTCACTATGAGCTGGAACTGAGTCAACAGCACTTACCAATAACAACAACAAAGATGCACAAGCCTTTTAGAAGGACACCATGGTTGGTGGATGTGTTCCGTTGAGTTGATTCTGACTCGTAACAACTGTGTATATAAAGATTATTAGGCTGTAAATTTTTAGGGGAGCAGAAAGCCTCTTCTTTTCCCCAAGGAGTGGCTGGTAAACTTGAAGTGTTGATCTGTGGTTAGTAGCTCAAAGCATAACCCACTATTCTACCTGAGTTCCTTGAAGGACATCAGAGAAGGAAACAAACCATTAACTCTCGATGTCGTCCATGGTTCCTCTTATTCCTGTGAATCTATGATCTTTTGAGATCAAATACGGCTCATCCCTGCTCTCTCTCTGAGCAGGTGATGTGGTGTTCATAGTGTACTGTTGAATAACTAACTATTGCTATTTATGACATTCTAAGTATGGTTAACTAGTAAATTACTAAGCAGTATAATACAAGTTTTCAAAAAGCATAAAGAAACAAGATTCCAATAAATAACAGACTATGCAGACCCAGTCTCTGACCCACCTTCTTTGACGGTATTTTCTCCATGGCTGTTGGAGTGGTCAGGTAAGTCACTCACCAGCGTATGGTGGGAGTGGGAGTGCCTGGCGCTCAGGCTTTCCATCTCAGTGGCTGCATCAGAACTTCCCCTCCGACTAAATTTCCCTGAGAGGATACAGGGATTTTAAAATCAGAACGTTCTCTACAGAGATTTTGTTTTTCCAAAGAACAGCAGTGACTGTGAGAGCATATTAGGAAGAGCATGTGGCCCTGCCAAAATAGTAAGAATTAAACTTGCCTTGAGAATATGTAGGGTCAAAATAATTGATGAAGCTGCTCTAATGTGGTAAGGTCAGTGCCAATCTAAGCTAAATGTCAGAAACCTTTTATGGCAGGACTAGCTGTGGGTTCCTAACTATAAGATGACCTTCTCAGTATGTCCTCCAGAAAAACAAAAACATTCTCTTTTTTTCCTTCTCCTCCTCCTTCTTTTTCCTTTTCCTCCACCTTCATGTCCTCTTCACCCCTTCCTTTCCTCCCCCTCTCCCTTTTTCTGCTTATTGCTTTTATCAGGGTTAAATACAAGACAAACTTTAGATTCACAATCAAAGCTAACATGTAGAGTCCTCTAAGACCATGATTACACATCTAGAATGATCTAAGAAATAAGGCCATTACCTGAGTAATTAAACAGAATCTTTATCTAATCTATTCAATCATCTTCTTTACTTTGGTTGTGAAGACATGACAGGGTTTTGGTAGTTAGGAATCTGCATTTGACCCAATGTCTTCACTAAATTATTCAAGAAAGATCTAGAATTGCCTGGAAGTCCTAATCCAGATTCCTAAACACTCAGATCACTCAGGCCCTGCACAATTTGGAAGGGTTCTTGTGGTCACCTAAAATGGTGGTTTGCCAGCCTCCCTTTTCAATTCCTCGCCTGTCTTCTCCAAGTCCAGAGAAACTTCCAAAGGAGAATGTGCTTCGGGTAGGGGACACATCTAGGTGGTCCTCATGAAGCAGGAAGGGCACTCCCATTCTTCGTGGTCTCCTCTTCCCTGCGTGATGGAATGGAATGGACCCTTTCCTCTCACGGTCTTCTTTGCGGCTCTTGAACTGCAAAGATAAGAGATGAAGGATTAGGCAAAGAGCAAAGAGAGGGTTACAATTTACTTCCCACTGGGCACCATGAGGAAATGTAGGAAATGTTCCAGAGAGAGGAAACCGAATAGGTCATCAAACAGAGATGGGAAAAGTTTACATTGTGATTGAAGAGTGAAACAAACTAAGCAAAGGGTAAAAGATTTCAAGGTTCTTTCTACTGGGGTGGACTAAAGAAGTGGTTCTCAAAGTGTGGTCTCTACTATATTATCATCACCTAGGAACTTGTTAGAAATGCAGATTCCTATGTTTTACACACGACATACTGTATCAGAAGTCCAGAGGCACAGTAGTCCATGTTTTAACAAGGCTTTCAGATGATTCTGTGCATTGTGAAGTTTCAGGACCACTGGATGAGAGTATAGGATCCATGAGTAGCACATGGACCAGTCAGTCTTCTATTCTGACTGAGATCCATTGTTAGATCCAGCCAATTTCAAATGCGTGCAATTGCTCCCAAAGAGAGGCAAGAAAGATACAGAGCAAGAAATGGGACAAACCCACTATTTCCACCAATCAAACAAGGTCAGAACTAATTTATTCATGGTTTAGTCCAGTGGTTCTTAATTCTAACTACTGATTATCATTGCACTGGGAAAAGATACCAGTGTCTCTGTGGTTTATGCATTGGGCTGCTAACAGCAAGGTCAGCAGTTCGAATCTATCAGCTTCTCCATGGACAAAAAATTAGGTTTTCTGAGGAGCTCTGGTAGTGTAGTGGTTGTGAATCGGGCTGCGAACCTTAAGGTCAGCGGTTCGAAATTACTAGCTGCTCTGTGGGAGAAAGATGAGGCTTTCTATTCCCGTAAAGATTTACACCCTCGGAAACCCAGTACAGGGTCGCTATGGGTCGGGACCGACTCGACGGCACTTAACAACAACAACAACAACAACTATTTACAGTCTCAGAAATGTTATATATGGTTGCTATGAGTCAGAACCAACTCTACAACACACAACAACCAACAACCAGTGCCTCTGTTTAACCTACATAGATTCTGAATTAATGGGTCTGAGGTCAGGCCTGGTTATTTGTATTTTTAATAACTACCCAGAGATTTCCATGTGTTGTTGTTGTTGTTGTCAGGTGCCATCAAGTAGGAACCGACTCATAGCGACCCCATGCACAGCAGAATGAAACAATGTACGATTCTGGGCCAACCTCACAACCATTGCCACACTTGAGTCCATCAATGCTGCCACCTGGCCAATCCATCTCGTTGGGGGTCTTCCTCTTTTTCTCCGATCCTCCAACTTACCAAGTATGATATCCTTCTCCAGCGACTGTTACCTCCTGGTAATATGTCCAAAGTATGAGAGACGAAGTTTAGCCATCTTGGCCTTCAAGGAGCACTCTGGCTGCACTTCTTCCAAAACAGATCTATTGGTTCTTTTGGCAGTCCATGGCACTTTTAGTATTCTCCTCCAGCACCATAACTCAAAGGCATCAATTCTTCTACGATCTTCCTTATTCACTGTCCAGCTTTTGCATCCATATGAAGTTAATGAAAATACCATGGCTTGGGTCAGGCTCACCTTAGGGTTCAAGCTGACAGCTTTGCTCTTCAATACTTCAAAAAGTTCCTGTGCAACAGATTTGCCTAATGCAATACGTTGTCTGATTTCTTGACTGTTGCTTCCGCGAATGTTGATAGTTGATCCAAGAAGAATGAAGTCCTTGACAACTTCAATCTTTTCTCCATTGATAAGAATGCTGTTTATTGGTCCAGTGGTGAGGATTTTTGTTTTCTTGACATTGAGATGTAATCCATATCGAAGGCTGTGCTCTTTGATCTTCATCAGTCAATGTTTCAAGTCCTCTTCACTTTCAGCAAGCAAGGTTGTATCATCTGCATATCGCAGGTTGTTAATGAATCTTCCTCCAATCCTGATGCCACGTTTTTCTTCAAAGAACCCAGCTTCTTGTATTATTTGCTTAGCATACAGGTTGAATAAGTATGGTGAAATAACACAACCTTATTGCACACCTTTCCCAATTTTAAAACATTCAGTGTTCCCATGCTCTATTCAAACAACTGCTTCTTGGTCCAGGTACAGATTCCTCAGAAGTACAATTAAGTGTTCTGGAATACTCATACTTCGCAACATTGTCCATAGTTTGTCATGATCCACACAATCGAAAGCCTTTGCGTAGTCCATAAAGCATAGTTAAACATCTTTCTGATATTCTCTGCTTTCAGCCAAGATCCATTGGACATCAGCAATGATATCTCTCATTCCACGGCCTCTTCTGAATCCAGCTTGAACCTCTGGACGTTCTCTGTCAATGTATGATTGTAGCCATTTCTGTATTACTTTTAGCAAAACTTTACTCGCTTGAGATATCAAAGAGATTGCCAAATGATTTTCCGCATTCCGTTGGGTCACCTCTCTTTGGAATGGGCACAAATATGGACCTCTTCCAATCAGTCGGCCAGATAGTTGTCTTCCAAAATTCTTGGCAGAGATGAGTTAGTGCCTCCTGTGTCACCTCAATTTCTTGAAAAATTTCAAGTTTTATTCCATCGATTCCTGGTGCCTTGTTCTTTGCCAATTCCTTCAATGCACTTTGGACTTCCTCCCTCAGTATCGTTGGCTCTTGAACATATGGTACCTCTTGAAATGGTTGAACATTAACCATTTCCTTTTGGTACAATGACTCTGTCTATTCTTTCCATCTTCTCTTGATGCATTCTGCATCATTCAATAATTTGCCCAGAGAATCTTTCAATGACGAAAGTCGAGGCTTGAATTTTTTCTTCAGTTCCCCAGCTTGAGAAATGCTGACCGTGTTCTTACTTTTTGGTTTTCTGATTCCAAATCTCTGCATATTTTATTATAGTATTTGGCTTTATCTTCTCAAGCTGATCTTTGAAATTTTCTGTTCTACTCTTGGACCTCCTCAATTCTTCCATTTGCTTTAGCATCTCTAGGCTGGAGAGCAAGTTTCAGAGTCTCGTCTGACATCTCTTTTGACCTTTTCCTTCTTTCTTGTCTACTTAATGACTTTTTGCTCTCTTCATGTATGATGTTCTTGATGGCATCCCGCAACTCTTCTGGTCTTCGGTCTTCAGTGTTTAATGTATCAAATCTGTTCTTCAGATGATGTTTAAATTCAAGTAGGATAAATTCAAAGTCATATTTTGGCTCTCATGGACTTGTTTTCATTTTCATATGGACTACACACGGACTACACATGGAAATTCAGTTTCAAATTTCCATGCGTAGTCCATATTTAAAGACTCTTTTTTTTCTCTCAAATAATCAAAGGTTTGGGAAATGATGGCCACTCCTTATTATTGTTCTATCAATGAAGAAAGACATGACACCTTACTTAACAACATTCTGAGCCATAAATAAGTTAATATATTTTCTTCATCAACAAAATTAAACTAATCATTTTGAACAAGAGATCTACACATACACATAATATTCTACACATACTATTTGATATTTATTTAGCACTATATATTTACAAGAAAAGAGAGGTGATGTGGTGAATTCAAAAGAACATGAAGTCTCTAACTAGAAGAATTGAGATTTGAATTTAAGCTCAGTCTTTGGAAAACTATCTAAAGATTCTAAGTTCCTATTATCTGAAAAATGGAAGAATAAAGATTTCCCTTAGGTTCAAGCTCACCAGCTGCTCCTTGGAAACCCTATACAGGGTCGCTATGGGTCAAAACCAACTCAATGGCACTTAACAACAACACTTGCATAAGTCCTTGATAAAACAAGAAGAGCCCTACAAGTGGAAGCTACTATCACTGCAACCATACCACCACTATCACCACTGTACAGGAGCATTGTAGAACTGAGCCTTGTAACCGCTCCACAGAACATTTAGAGTAGAAACCACATCCATACATACAGAGGGATGTGCACAAGGCTCATGCTTCAGGGCAGTGTTATACCTGGGAGCTGGCTTCTGTTCCTAAGGTTCCTTTCCCACCTCACCCCAAACTGCAGTGTGATCCGAAGCATCTAATTAATGCCCCACTGAGGTTTCTTATTTTGCAATTGCCAAAATACCAAACACTGTAAATGGCTCCACGTACCTTCTTAAAGATGTTTATGCCCAGGTCTGAAGAAAGATCTGGGACTGCAGATCTACGCAGATTGGTCAGTGAAACCTTGGAGAAGGCCTCTGGGCTGAGTGATTTTTCCTCTTCATTACACTTCATAGTGAGATCCTTAAAATACAATAAAGGCCAAGTCAGCAGTCAGGGTTGTGGGGTTTTATAGTCAAATACATTGCCTATTGAGAGATCACATTTTTCATTAACAACATTCCCATTGATCTGATATCTACAAATTATTTAACTGACATATCCTGTTTTTCTGCTGAGTAGATGATATATTTCATATTAATTGCAACTACGTTTAGAGTTCTCAGACAATTCTAGAGATTTTGGAATGCTAAGAAAATAGAGAAGGAATGGATAAAATTTCTCTTTTGTATTAAAATGCTGATGATGTTCCCTTTAATTATTTACCAAAGCAATTATTCACTTTGGATAAAATTATCTTTTACTTTAAAAGGATATGTTTCTTTTTCACTGTAATACTGTTCATGTTTATTTTCAGAACATGCAGTTTTTCAGACACAGCTAAGTCACATTTAAGTAAATTCAAACAACTGGAACACACTGAAAATTACATTTTTCTATGCATATTCAAGACACAATGTTGACAAGAAGGAGGGGAAGAATAAATTTTCAAGGTAATATTAGGACATTCACTTCTCAAAAAATGATTTTCAAGGGATGCAATTATATCAAGTACAGTTCTCCAATCCCATAACGTTGTTGTTGTTAAGTGCTGTCTAGTCAGTTCCAAATCACACAACCTGAATACAGTTTCCGAGGAGCAACTGGTGGGTTTGAACCACTGACTTTGTGCTTCAAACCTGACTTTGTGGTTCCGTGCATTATCCTGCAGCGCCACACCATAGCAAGACTATATTTAGTCCAGTGTTTCAATTATCTGATATAATAGCAAGACTATATTTCAAAATTAGCAGTCTTAATGATAACATGTTCTTGTAGGTATTAAGTGCCATTGACTAGGTTCCAACTCACGGTAACCCTAAATGGCGTTTCCAAAAAGTGGCTGGTGGTTTGAACCTTTGACCTTGCAGTTACCAGTTTAGTACTTATCCTACAGCACCACATTACAGAGTTACTAAAATTTGCATCATGCAAAACAGGTGAAATAGTATTAAATGAAATGCCACTCTCAGGTATTTCATATTATAATGATCATTTGTTGTTGTTGTTGTGAAGTGCCGTCGAGTTGGTTCCGACCCATAGCGACCCTGTACAGGGTTTCCAAGGGTGTAAATCTTTACGGGAGTAGAAAGCCTCATCTTTCTCCCGCGGAGCGGCTGGTAGTTTCGAACTGCTGACCTTAGGGTTCGCAGCCAGATTCGTAACCACTACGCTACCAGAGCTCCTTAGCAGATTATATGTGTCTGTTGTTGTTGTTAGGTGCTAATGAGTCAGTTTTGATGCATAGTGGCCTTACGCACATCAAAATGCAACACTGCCAGTCCTGCACCATCCTCAAAATCATTGTTCAACTTGAGCTCAAGGCTGCAGCCACTGTACCAATCCATCTCATTAGGGATCTTCCTCTTTTTCACCGATCCTCCAATTGACCTAGTATGACATCCTTCTTCAGAGACTGGTCTCTCCTGAAAATATGTCTGAAGTGTGGGAGATGAAATCTCACCATTTGGCTTCTAAGGAGCATTCTAGCTGTACTTCTTCCAACACACATTTGTTTGCTCTAGAATTCATGCTATTTTTAATATTCTTCTCCAACATCATAATTCAAATGCATCAATTCTTCCACAGTCTTCCTTATTTTTGATCCAAATTCCAAATTTTATGAAGCTATAGAGAATACCATGGCTTAAGTCAGGCACACCTTAGTGCTCAAACTGACATCTTTGCTCTTCAACAAAGACTCTAAAGACTCTTGTGCAATATATTTGCCTAATGTAATACATCACTTGATTTCATGACTGCTTCTTCCATGAGTATTGATAGTGGCCCCAAGCAAAATGAAGTCTAGCACAATTTAATCTTTTCTCCATTTATCATGATGTCATTTGTTAGTCCAGTAGTGAGAATTTTTGTTTTCTTTACTTTGAGGTGCATCCCATATTGAAGACTGTGATCTTTGATCTTCATCAGTGAGTATTTTAAGTCCTCTTTGCTCTCAGCAAGATTTGCTGCATATACCATTGGTCTTCAATCAATCCTGATGCAATGTTCTTCTTCATAGAACCCAGTTTCTTGGATTATTTGCTCATCGTACATATTGAATAAGTATGGTGAAAGAAGACAACCCTGGGACAAATCTTTCCTAATGTTAACCATCCATTGTTGTTTGAACAACTGCCTCTTCATCTATGTACAGGTTCCTCATGAGCACAAAGAAATTTTCTGGAATACTCAATCTCTGCAATGTTGTCCATAGCTTATCATGATGCACACAGTTGAAAGCCTTTGCATAATCAACAAAGCACAGGTAAATGATTTTCTGGTATTCTCTGCTTTCAGTTACGACCTATCTGATGTCAGTAATGATATTCCTTCAATACACGTTCTTATCTAAATCTGGCTTGAACCTCTAGAGGACAGTTCCTTGTTAGTGTACCTTTATAGCCATTTTCTAATTATCTTTAGAAAAATTTTACTTGTGAGTGATATTAATGCTATTGTCTGATAAAATCTGCATTCTGTTGGGTCACTTCAGTTTGGAATGGGCACAGATGTGTTTCTCTTCCAACCAATTGGCCGGATAGCTGGCTTCCAAATTTCTTGACGTTGATGAGTAAGTGCATTCAGGGTTGCATCAGTTTGTTGAAAGATTTCAATTTGTATTCCATCAATTCCAGGAGCCTCATTCTTTGCCAATGCCTTCAGTGTACCCTGGATTTCTTCCTTTTGATCATATACTATCTCTTGAAATGACTGAACATACTCCATTTCTTTTGATTTTCATGATTATGTATTCCTTCCATCTTCTTTTAATGCTTTCTGCACCATTCAACATTTTGCCCATATTATCCTTCAATATTTCAAGTTGAGGCTTGAATTTTGTCTTTAGTTCTTTCAGCTGGAGAAATGCTGAGTGTGCTCTTCCCTTTTGGTTTTCTAACTCCAAATCTTTTCACATAACATTATAATATTTGACTTTGTCTTCTTGAGCTGCCCTTTGAAATTTTCTGTTCAGCTCATTTATTTCCTCATTTCTTCCATTTGCTTTAGCATCTCTAAGTTCATCTGTCAGTTTGTTGTGCTTTGGTGGCTTGCATGTTGCTGTGATACTGGAATCTATGTCACTGGTGTTTTAAATATGTGATATTTCTTCATTAATTAGTACTTCTGATTAGCCAGAAGACCCGATTTTCCATTATTATGGAAAAACAGGGGTTTACTATAGTTTAGCGTGTCCAGGGAAATTTTATATAGCATGTCTTTAAATAGTAAATTAGGCACAGAAGAGCAGCACAAGGGTCCGGTAATAAGCAATGAAGAGAGAGGATAATAGCAATAGAGTAACCCATCAGTTAAATTATCAGCACTGAAATAAATAGAGGCTGGGTGAACAAAAGAAAGGAAAATCTGATATGACCAAATTTATTGGTTCAATTGACCATGAAGCAAATATCTCTTACTTGGGTTTTGTGGGTGTTCACTAGGGAGGGAGCTGCTGCCACCATTGAGCTACTCCTGGGTCTGGGTAGGAGAGGAATATCCGGTTCTGGGGGCTTTTCTGGCTTCTCTTCCAACATGTGTCGCAGTCTCTGTAGATAATACATCAGGGACCACTGAGTGCCTTCCTCTGACCAATGGGGCTGGAGTAGGCAGCGAAGAACAGCAACATCAAAGTAGGTGGCATAGCGGGACCTCTGGCATGGAGGTATTATGAGAGAGGCCCTGTTCCCAAAAGCAAAAAAGAGATTGATAGTCAAGTGTTAGAAGAGTCAGCACAACATTATTTACAGCTCTACTTTCCTCATTTATTTATTCATTCATGTGTTCATTCACTTATTCTTTGTCTGGTTTGCTCTAATATCCTTCTAACTGGTCTCCATTATTCCACATTTGCTACTTTCCAGGAGAGGATACTTCCTAGGAATAGAGACATGATAAAACTTTGAAGGACGAATAGGAATTAGCCAGGCAAAGTTGAGGATGGGATGGGAAGGAGGACTAGCATTTCAGTTGGGAGAAACAACACCTACCAAAGTTGAGTTGGAACTGACTCAACCAATGGCACTTAACAACAAAAACAACTCACTAGTAGGTCATGAAATTAATCCAATAGGAAATGACTACCATTAAAATGTTAACTAGAACAGAATAAAAAATATCAGAAATCATCAAAGCAAAGGTGAATATTGTTGGTCAAAACTTTGTTTCACTTCACATACTTGTCATAAGTCCTGAGTAATATATTTATACTCCTTACTGAAGGTTGCAGTAAAAAGATAAACGGGAAGTCAGTTAAAAAATAAAGAAGAAAAAGAAAAAGAAAAAAAGAAAGAGAAATATTTACAATAACAAATGTATGGAGACTGAAATCTATTAGTGGTTACCAACAGTCAATGCTTGATGGGGCACTAAGCTTCTGTTAAGGACCTTGGGGAAATTTTGGAAAGAATTCATGATAATGGTGACACACTGTGATGAAAATAGTTAATGTCACTGAATTGTACATGCAAAAAAAAAAAAGTTAAAATGGCGTCATGCATAAATACTCACCACAATAAAAACACTATGCTAATAAAAGAAGTGGAGTCCTGGTGTGGCGCTGTGGGTTAATGCGCCAGACTGCAAAGCCATTTGAACTGCAAGGTTGGCAGTTCAAGCTCACCAGCTGCTCCTTGGAAAACCTATATAGGGTCACTATGGGTTGGAACCGACTCAACAGCAGTTAACAACAACAACAATAACAGAAGGCAGATATTAAAGGCCACATCGAATATGATTCTATTTATATGAAATGTCCAGGGTAAGGAAATCAATCGAGACAGGAAGCAGATTTCCCAGGGGCTGTGGGATAGGAGGAATGGGTGAAAAGTTAAAAAATAAAAACCCACACCATGACTTGTGCCCTGTGAATCATTTTCATAGCCTTTCTACTCCTCCATCCAAATACATTTCATGACTTGCTATTTCTATTCTTGTTAATAGCATCATCTGGTGCTTTGAAAGGTGACTGCCCATGCACAATGATTTTGAATTTCAATGCTCTCTCAAAGTCTAATGCTCTTAAACATTTTAACTGATATGCAGGAAACAAAATTTAAGTTAAGATACAATCTCACAAGGTGTTACAATGCTAATTATTTAACTGCTTTGGCAGTTATATGAAGAAAAGCTCTCTACAAATCAGCTAAATTCCCATATCTAATATGCCTTTTCCAGGGAGCTAGAAACTTTTGGGGCATCAGTTGCAAGACAATTTTTAACCTATCAGAATTTGCCATAGATTCTCCTTCCAAAACATTGTTGTTGTTAAGTGCTATTGAGTCTATCCCGACCCATAGTGACCCTGTATAGGAATTTCAAGGAGAAGCTGGTGAGCTTGAACCACCTAACTTGCAGTTCAAAAGACTTTGCAGTCTGACGCATTAGCCCACAATGCCACACCAGGACATTAGACACCAAAATCCTTCAACAGGCCAAACTGCAGTTACTTCATATTACTCTCTTTGTTATTTTATTGTCCCTCTACTCCCCTGCTCAAAACCTTCCAATAAATTTCTAAATCACACTGAATAGGATCCAAGATCCAGACAGTGGTTAATTATTGTTGTTGTTAAGTGCTGTCAAGTCATTTCTGACTCATAATGACCCTGTATAGGGTTTCCAAGGAACAGCTAGTGAGTTTGAACCACCGACCTTACGGCTCAAATTGACCTTGCAGTCCAGTGCATTAACCTGTAGTGCCTCACCAGTTCTCAATAGGCATACATAATTTTGCACCTCCTACCTCCCCAAATTCATTCTCTATCATGTTTCCCCCAGTATACCAGGGCATCATAGATTTATTAAGTTTCAGCTCCAAATTCATCATTTTTTGCCTGCTTTGTGAAAACGGATCTGAGACTTGAAGTATTTGTTTCTTTGCAAGCTGGCATATTATTAAGCCTTGTCAGTAGAGGAAATAGGAGAGATATTGCAGGAGGAAATCATTTGGTTTCCTAGTTTGCTGTGCTTGCTCAGCAGTTCCCTGCAAGCTGGGCAGTTGCCTGACTCCTGCAGGGTGTGCAGCCAAGCTGCTTGAGTGCACGAGGCTTCCTAGGATCCAGCTTCTGCAGTTTGGATGGTATCTCCAGCCCTCACACCTTTTCAGGACCTACAAACTACACAGGCGTAATGGCCAGCAGCTCTCCCATCACACTGTAGTTTGGGCATTTTTGTAGCAGAATGTCTCTGGTCTGTGGTGCCTCCCAAAGAACAGCTTTCTTTAGTACCTTAGAGAATGGATTTCTGACAAGTTCCAGGGGACAGATTTCCAGCAAGTTCCATTGGTGTAGCCCCACAGTGACGTTCTCTACCATTCTGTGAGTTATCACCTTGCCTGTGATGTGAAGGGGTATGGAGACCTCTTCTTTGGATGATCTGAGTTCAGAAGTTGGTGACTGCTCCTTATACTCATGTGTGTTACTCCTATATTCTTTAGAATCTCTTTACTTCTTACTAGTAAGTCCCTTACGCCTCCATTCCACTGTCAAATTTAAATAATTATCCGTATTAAACTTATGAACCCTTGTCTTTTGAATCTTGGTTTCCCTTGCATACCACTATAAAATAGACACTTGAGGGGGAAGGAAATGAATAGCCAGAAATATCACCACAGAAAGCTTGTGAGTCTGTCTTCTTCCTATAACTGATTGTTTGTTGTTGTTGTTGTTGTTAGGTGCCATTGAGTCAGTACCAACACATAGGGACTGTTTGCACAGAAGATCAAGCCACTGCCTGATCCTGGGCCAACCTCACTGTTATTGCCATGCTTGAACCCATTGATGCCGCCACTTTGCCAATCCATCTCGCTGGGGGTCTTCCTCTTTTTCTCTAAACCTCCACCCTACCATGATGCTACTGGTCCCTCCTGATAATATGACCAAAGTATGAGAGACAAAGTTTGGCCATCCTTGTCTCCAAGGAGCACTCTGGCTGCACTTCTTCCAACACAGAGCTATTGGTTCTTTTGGCAACCCATGACACTTTGAATATTCTCCTCCAACACCATAACTTATTCACTGTCCAACTTTCGCATTCATATGAGATTATTGAAAATTCCATGGCTTGGGTCAGGCACACCTTAGTCTTCAAACAGATATCTTTGCTCTTCAACACTTTTAAAATGTCATATGCAGCAGATTTGTCTAATGCAATACATTGTTTGATTTCTTGACTACTGCTTCCATGGGTGTTGATAGTTGATCCAAGAAGAATGAAGTCCTTGACAACTTCAATCTTTTCTCCGCTGATAAGAATGTTGTTTATTTGTCCAGTGGTGAGGGTGTTTGTTGTCTTTACATTGAGATGCAATCCATACTGAAGGCTGTGCTCCTTGATCTTCATCAGTACATATTTTAAGTCTTCTTCACTTTCAGCAAGCAAGGCTGTATAATCTGCATATCGCAGGTTGTTAATGAGTTTTCCTCCAATCCTGATGCCATGTTTTTCCTCATCTAACCCAGCTTCTCGGATTATTTGCTCAGCATACAGGTTGAATAAGTATGATGGAAGAATACAACCTAAAATGGGGCTACTACATGCCCAGTGAAGGAGACTTCCTGTGGAGTCTTTGCATTACATAAGAACATAGATAGAATCCTGAACCCCATCCATAATCTTTTGAGGTGGGAAATTCCACTTGACAGGACAAACAGACCAACCTGCAGCTGCTAGAAGGGCAGAAAATACTTCTTAAAAGAAAGACCGACAGGGAAAAATACAAAACAATAACGGCAGTCTGACTGACTACTACATGAACAAGCAAGTTGCTCGCCCAGGAGACATCAAGGCAAGTGGTCGGGTCCCCTCAGGGCACACCCCTTCTAAGACTAACACTCAACGAAATACACGAGCAGACATTTGCTCTGACTGGTGACCACACTGGTCAACGATAAGAGGAAGTGAGGGAAAAACAGCAATGAAGTTGTGAGCTAAGCCCTACCATGTTCAATAGACTCCTGTGACCCCAGGTAGAGACCTGGTTGGTCAGTAGTGTGGCAAGCCCTGGGGAGTCCTGGGCCCAGAGTCAGTGGCATAGCAACAGAGGACTAGAGTGGACAGTGAAGCATCCAACTGATAAGAAGTGAGGGCATATGCACAAGAACATCACACTTGTAGATAATACCCACTTGACCTGGCTTCAATGGCTGAATGATCAGAACTCAACTAGAAGAAGAAAGAAGAGAAAAAAAGTGTAATCTGATACAATTTGATGAACTTGACCTACACCTATGGATGCAGTAGCTCAAAAGCGGGAACAAATCTTTACAGCATGGATCATTCCCACCCCTCGATACACAGGGTAGACAGTGATGGGCAACTTGGACATTGGCTACCCAAAATGGGGGGCTACAAAGGCAAGAAGTGACTGGTACAAGCTTTCAAGAGGGAGCCTAGATCCTGATGGTGCAGAAGAAGGTAGAATTTCCACTAAGGAGTATCCAATCTCTCTGGGCAGGGCTGATGAAAGGAGATAGGATGGCACTCATGTGGTATAATAGTGAATAATTGCTATCAGGACTGACTGTAAGGGTTGGAAATGTAAAGGTAAACATTTTGTAGCAAAAGGAGGGGAGTGGTTGACTTTGTAGTCCAGGAGCAGAAGTCCTTGGGACCATCAAGGGAGAAGAGCGGAGTACAGGACCCTACCCAGAGAAGCAGTGACTCCAGAGATGGAGGCAGAGATGATGATGTTGAGAGATGGAACGGTTGGGGACTCTAGACCCAGAGAGGGAGAGGGGCTGTGTGCTGACACCCGATGGGGCAGGCTTGCAGGGTATACCCTTTGGTTGGTTGATGATGCATGGAGGGGATTGTAACCATGGCAATGAAATGATATACGATAGGATGAATGTAAACCTAATGTTCTCCCATGTAAATTGTCACATAATTCACAATAAAACATTAAAAAAACACAAAAAACTTATGAGCCCTGGTGGTGTAAAGAGTTAAATGCCCAGCTGCTAACTGAAGGTTGGTGGTTTGAATACAATCAACAGCTCCGTGGACAAAAGACCTAGCAATCTGCAGTTTAGGCAACCCTTGGGGCAGTTCTCATCTGTCACAAACAGTTGCTATGAGTCCAAATCAACTCAGGCAGAGCCAGACCCTGGAACAGGACATCATGCTTGGTAAAGTAGAGTGTCAGCAAAAAAACAGGGAGGTCCTCACTGGATGGATTGACACAGTGGCAGCAACAAGGGGTTCAAACACAGCAACAACTGTAAGGATGGCACAGAACTGCTCAGTGCTTTGGCCTGTTGTATATAGGGTCACTGTGAGTCTAAACCTACTCGGTGGCATCTAACAACAGCATATATTTATATATTACATATGATGATGATGATGGTGTGTTCTGGAGTTAGTTCTGACTCATAGTGACCCTGTACAGGGTTTCTGAGCCTGTAAATCTTTATGGGAGCAGAACACCTCATCTTTCTCCTGCGGAATGGCTGGTTGTGTCTAACTGCTGACCTTGAGGTTAGCAGCCCAACTTGTAACCATAATGCTACCAGAGCTCTTTTTATTACACATATAGCATTCAAATATGTTGTAGTTATATATTAAAGGTGATAAATATAGCATTTAAATATTTGTATATAATGTATTGGAGTCTTGGTGTAGCACTGTGGGCTAATGTGTCAGACTGCAAAGTCTTGAACTGCAAGGTCAGTGGTTCAAGCTCACCAGCTGCTCCTTGGAAACCTTATACAGGGCCACTATGGGTTGGAATTGACTCAATGGCACTTGACAACAATAACAACACATAATGTATTTAAAAATACAGTTCATATGTATTTCAAAACAATTCTTAGGTGCCATCGAGTCAGTTCCGACTCATAGTGACCCTGGGCACAACAGAACACCATCCTTACAACTGTTACGTTTCAGCCCATTTTGCTGTCATTCACTGTGTGAACCCATCTCCTTGGGGGTTTCTTGGTTTTGGGGTGTTTTTTTTGCTGACCCTCCACTTTTCAAGCATAATGTCTTTCTCCAGGGATTGGTTCCTCCTGACAACATGTCCAAAGAATCAGAGACAAAGTCTTACACTCCTTGCTTCTGAGGAGCATTCTGACTGTGCTTCTTCTAACACAGAATTTTTTCTTCTGGCATTTCATAATTGTAATTTTCTTTTCCAGCACCATAATATAAATGCATCAATACTTTTATGCTATTCCTTATTGATTGCCGAGCTTTCACATGCATATAAGGTAACTGAAAATACCATGGCTTGCATCAGGCACACCTGAACATGACATCTTTGCTCTTAAAATTTTTAAAGGGGTCTGTTGCAGCAGATTTGCCTAATGCAATATGTCCTTTGATGCCTTGACTGTTGCTACTTCCATGCGCATAGATTGTGGATGTAAGCAAAATGAAGACTTTAAATTTTTCAATATTTTCTCCATGTATCATGATATTATTTATTGGTTCATTTGTGAGGATTTTCATTTTCTTTACAATGACGTGCAATCCAGTTAACTTTTCAAATCTTCTTCACTTTTAGCAAGCAAGGTGTGTCATCTTCATATCTTAGGCTATTAATTCTTCTTCCTTGAATCCTGATGCCATGTTCTTCTTTACATAATCCAGCTTCTCAGATAAATTTGCTTACAATACAGATTGAATATGTACATAAAAAGATACAACCCTAGTGCATGTCTTTGCTGATTTTAAACCATTCAGTATCCCCTGTTCTGTTCGAATGACTACCGCTTCATCTATGTACAAGTTCCTCTTGAGCACAATTAAGTATTCTGGAATACCTGTTCTTTGCAATGTTACTCATAGCTTCTCATGATCCACACAATCAAAAACCTTTGTGAAGTCAATAAAGCAAAAAGAAACATCTTTCTGTATTCTCTGCTTTCAGTCAAGAGCCATCTGACATCAGCAATGATGTCCACATCCTCTTCTGGATCTGATTTGAATTTCAGGAAGCTCCCTATCAATGTGATTGCAATCATTTTTAAATTATCTTCAGCAAAATTTTACTTGCGTGTGATATTAATGGTATTGTTCAATGATTTCAGAATTCTAATGGGTCACTTTTCTTTGGAATGGGCACAAATATGGATGTCTTCCGATCAGTTTGTCAGGCCATCCAAATTTCTTGGCATAGATGAGTGAGTACTTCCAGTGCTGTGTGAATTTTTTTTTTTTTTTTTTTTTTAAAGATTTCTATTTGTATTCCATCAATTCCTGGAACCTTGTTTTATGCCAATGCCTTAAATGCTGTATGGATTTCTTCTTTCAGTACCATTGGTTCTTGATCATATGGTAGCTCTCAAAATAACTGAACACTGACCATTTCTTTTGGGCACAATGACTGTGTATTCCTCTCACTTTCTTTTGACCTTATCAGCATCATTCAATTTTTTGCCCATAAAATCCATCAATATTGTAATTCATGTTTTGTTTTTCTTCTTTTCTTTCATCTTGAGAAACATTGAGCATGTTCTTCTATTTTGGTTTTCTAACTTCAGGACTTTGCACATTTCATTATAACACTAAACGTTGTCTTCTTACGCTGCCCTTTGAAATTTTCTGTTAGGTCCTTTCATTTCCTCATTTTTCCATTTGCTGTAGCATCTCTATGCTGGAAAGCAAGTTTCGCAGCCCTTTGATAATCTATTTTGGTCTTTTCCTCTTTTTTTTGTCTTCTTAATGACCTTTTGCTCTCTTCCTGCATGATGTTCTTTATAGTGGTTGAACAAAGTCTTATTTTCTGCTAGATGGTGTGTTCTTTCAGTGTTTGTTTCAGATTTTTTTAAATCACTTAATCTTTTAAATAAACAGTCTGTGTCACCGAATTTAGTGAGCTGCCAAGTTCCTATAGGAAGCATGAGGCTGGATTCAAAATTAGGTCCTCATCCTGGGTAGGCTATCCCTTGTTTTCTTGCACCCTTGCTTCCCTACTCCATCCACAAGCCATCCTTCTCTACTTCACTATTTGGAAAGAGTGATCTGTATAAACATCTTCCAGGGCATTCTTAGCTCATGGATCCCAGGTGAATTTAGCAAGGGAAGCTCTCACACAAGACTGAAAGTCAGGAAAGTGACGCGATTGTACGTTGCTCCTTTCCCCACTGGTTTGTTTAGGGTTGTGCTGTCCCCTCACTAATGGTCACAGTTCTTGAAGGCACCTCACCATACCCTTCTCCACAACTGCTCCTTCTTTTTTCCCTTCAGGACTATGCTAGTAGGCCTCTTGCTGGACCTAGATCTGGCTTCTGACTAGCTCTTGTGGTTTCTCTACACCTTGTCTAAGCACTTGCAAATCGATCATATTTTGATCTCATCTCAAATTACCCTGTGTGCCATCTACTTCATTTGAGGATTACTTTGAGAAAAACTGTTTTCACTTGTATCCTAAGAGGGTTTACCATTCTTTCCTTCCCCCCACCTCACCCCATTCCTCTTTCTTACAGAAGTCGGACCTAATTTACTCCTTTTAGCCCATGATAATTTGTTTTTTTTCTTTAGTACTATAATCTTAGATTTTTAAATAAAAAATAAAGTATGGGGTTGACCATCACCAGCTGGGTAATTTTCGATCTTCAAGCATTTGCAACAATCATTTAATTGATTATAAAAACTATTGTTGTCCTGTTGCAATTGGGGTGAATATTAGTAGTTAAATAGAATCATTTTCTCCCCATTGGACTAGCTATAGTTATTTTTCACCTTTTATTTTCTGTCCCACATCTCAATGTCCCTAAATATTTCCTGTCAGTTAATTAGATTATTGCATTTTATAAGTTATTTCAAATCACAGTCTGTGTTCCATATGGTTAGGTACCAATAGATGAGTTCTTTGAGACTTCCAAGGGTGATAGAGAGGAGGAGAGTTGTTTGAAAATGCATATTTCCAGGTTTTACTCCAGATTTACTAAGTCAGTTTTCTAAGAATGGGACCCAGGAATCTTTGTTTCAATTAATTCTGCAAGTAATTCTATAGTACTCTTAATCAGATTAGAAGACAATTACTGTAACACCTTGGAAACCTTACACAGGGTTGCTATGTGTTGGATTCAACTCAATGGCACTTAACAACAACAACAACTGAAAAGAAATCTATAATTCCAGACTTTTGCATTGTTGTTTACAGATGCTGTCAAGTTGACTACCATGCATGATGACCCCATTTATAGCAGAAAGAACGGCTGCCCAATTCACACCATCCTCATGATCACCAGCATGCTCGAGCCCAGTGTTGCCTCCCAGCCATGGGTGTTCATCTTCTAGCACTAACTGGACAATGTTCAGTTGCTATCTGTAGAGGTTTTATTGGATAAATTTCAGTAGATCACTAGGCTTTTCTACCTACTGTGTCTTAGACTAGAAGATCTGCTGAAACCTGTCCATCCTGAGTAACCCTCTTGTTGTTGTTAAGTACCGTGGAGTCAGCTCCGACTCATAGTGACTCTGCACGGGGTTTCCAAGGCTGTAAGTCTTTATGGGAGCAGAACACCTCATCTTTTTCCCGTGGAACCGCTGGTAGTCTCGAACTGCTGACCTTGAGGTCGGCAGCCTGACTCGTAACCACTACGCTACCAGAGCTCCTTTGAGTAACACTACCAATATGGAACTAGCTCACAGCACCACTGCAGCACTAAAGCACCACAGTACAACAAAGTAATAGATGGATGATGGATTAGGCACCTCTTAAGTAAACATCCAAAACAATTCCTAGATGGAAACACCATAACTAGGACAATATGCGGACAAAATTTTCCCTGAGAGTGTTGGATGGCTAAATTTGCCTCTCTATATATGTAAAATTGATCTGACTGAAAGTAATTATTAACTGAACAACTGAATCCTGTAGCCATTGACAAGTTCCAAACACAGCGTGTCAGTTCAGTCGATGAACTGCAGAACACTGAGACCCCACCAATAGGAGGCTGTGATCAGAGTCGAAAACGTGTCTGTAATTTAGGTTGCATGTAATCAAAATTTGTGAAGTCAATTCACACTTTGACCTAATTAATATTTTAAACAACAACAGTTAACAAGGTATTCAGAAACAACCTTCTACATCCTGAAGCATCTTCATTTATTTATTCAAGCATTAGCTCTTTTGGCTAAATGTGTGAGCTTTACTAGACTGAATAGTATATAAAAAGGAAAAGCAATCAATATATATTTTTATTTCATTTAAGACAGCATTGTCAGATGTAACCAATTTGTCACTAACCAAAGCCACTTGACTGACTGTACTATTTATCTAATTAACATGTCAGAGTTAAATGAGGCAAGGCTCCTTGCTGTGATTACGGTAAAAGGTTCTTTTCAGCTTTAATATTCTACAGTTCTGTTAGTTTATATAAGAAAAATGAAAAATAAGAGTTTCATGAGAGAGGATGAATATGACTTTTCCTTCTGAATGGTATCTGCAAAAATAAAGACGATAAACATGCATGCAAAAATTTATGATACTGCTATTTACCTGGTGGGCTCATATATTATTTTTGATTCTTTATTTCTAACACTTCCAATATTTTTCTACAGTTAGTATACATTGCTTTTATTTGCATAGATTCACAATACATTATGACAAAAAAAGATAGTACTGCAAAAGATCATTTATTTTCCAAGAAACTAGAGCTTCAGAAAACCCAGTTGCTACTTGGGTTTGAGAGATGGTGTAGAAAGCATCCAAGGCAAAGTTCTCTTGAAACAACTGAGAATCTATGAAGGCAGAGAACTGTAGGGTACTCAGTGAAGCAGAAATGAAAGTTTATGCCTATGGTAATTAAAAAGGAAATCGCCCATTCATTTAAAGAAATATTGACCTGCTCACTGACTAGAGCTCAGAGAAGGGTGAGGGTCAGTTCAGTCAAGGTCAGGGCAAAAGAGACGTAATTCGGTTTATTTGATAAAAGCAGATAGCTTTTGTTGCTAGGATATTTGCATTACTTTCATGTTCAAGTTCTCTTCATTTCTAATTAATATGTGAACTTCTCCAATGAAGAAACATTAACATTTTCTGAAAATTCTACCTCGTTCAGCATTTCCATGGCAACCGGTCACTGCAGCTAGGCAGAAATAAGTCCTAATTAATTTTTTCAAAGTCCCTGGTCTAATCCATGTGTGTGTTTGTACGTGTTCTGTGGATGATTGTGCATATTATATGTGTTGAGGAATACATATTTATGTGGATGCTTGGGTGTAAAAATACCAGACAACATAAAAGAACATCCTTTCAAAAAGAGGAATTCTGGGAGGAATCTACTGGACAGGAGTGGGTGTGATAGTTGGCTTCAGCTCTAAATCAGATTGTAGCTGTTCAAAAAACAGAAATAGCAATTGCTGCTTATATTTGAAAATATCCCATATTTACTATGGTTGAGAACATTTATGATGTGAGAAATATAGGCTCTTAAATATTTAGTGACTTCAAGAGGAAAGACTGTAGACAGCTTCTAAGATATCCCCAATGTTTGATCCCTGCCTTCTGGTATTCATACTCTTGTATAGTCAGTCTCTTCCAAAAACGTATCAAGGTTGTTCGGTGTGACTAATAGAATATGGAAGAAGTTAGTGTGTTATGTTTAAGATTGGGTATAAAAGACACTGCAGATTCTGTTTTGCTCTCTCTCTCTCTTTGCTTCTGTCTCATTCATCACTTGCTTTGTCAGAAGCCAGGTGTTGTTATGAACAGCCCTGGGAAGAGGTCCATTTAGTGAAAAATGAAGGCATCTGGCTCCCGGCCATCTGGGAGATGTTGGAAGCAGATCCTCCAGCTCATTCATGCTTTCTGATGACCCATCCCTGTCAGCATCATACCTGCAACCTCATGATAGAACATGAACCAGAACCATCTAGTCAAGTGTCTCCTCAATTCAGGACCCTCAGAAACTTGGTGAGATGGTCAATGTTTGTTGTTTTATGGTACTAAAATTTGAGATAATTTATTATGAGCAATATATACTTAATACAATGTTGTAACTTCAACTGGTCTATTTAAGATGATGAACAAGTAAAAATTTTGTCTCTGATTTTGTACATGTATAGAATTATAAATGATCATTTAGTAGAAAAAAGGCAAGTTAGAAATCCTAACTGATTATGTATTTCTTTTTTTACATACAAACAAATTTAATTGTTTTATGCTTTTATTTATACTTCCTTCTTATATAGTATTCATTTAAATCTGAGATTCGGATGCCTACACTGAGGAAGTAATCTTTGTCTGCCAGTGACTGAATTGTTTGATGTTCTCAAAATCTTAGGAAAGAGACATATAGTTAAAGAGATTTTGACAAATTATTTATTTTTCTATTATAGCATTGATAATGCTGAATCATAATTATTTATTTGGGTGTCTACTGCTAACTGCAAGGTCGGCAGTTCAAATTCACAAGTCACTTCTCAGAAACCCTATACAGGATCACTGAGTCAGAACCAACTCAACAGCATATAACAATAGCAGTAACTTCCCCAAGTAGATATAAGTTCCTGAGAGCAAGAAATTTGAATGGTCTTCATTTTCTTCAAATCTAGGAAAATGCCTGATTCTCAGTATTTGCTCATTAAATTGATTCTAAAATGAAACAGTGGGCATAAGATCTGAGAGGTCAAATCTGAGAACTTTTTGTCATAAAAAATGCATATTGTACTGTATTTCACCAAAAAGATGAAAAATGTAGAAGGTAGAAATGTTTTAATATGGGGCATTCCTTAGACATATATATATATATATATATATATATATATATATTCCATTTGTTTAAGAACTTAGAAATATAGCATTGGTGTGTTAGAAATGGGGTTTGTTTTCACACGTTCAAGTTTGCATTAATTAGTATGTAACATCTGTTCAGCTATACTTAACAGCTCATCTGAAGTTGGAAATAATATTACACAAAAAATAGTGTTTAGATTTACCATTAAATCCCCTCAAATCCATCCAACCCACTGCCATCAAGTGGAATCCAACTAATAGTGACCCTATATAGGGTTTCTGAGACTACAAATCTTTATGAGAGCTGACTGAGTGGCTGGCAGTTTTGAACTGTCAACTAACACCTATTTCACAGAGTCCATTCTAGTTTGACAAACATCCTATTTATTACAACCATGCACTATTTTAGAGCGTAGATAACTTGAATAATCTCTGGTTTTCATTTCATCCCAACTAATCACTGATTTACTGCAGATATTATGCTAGGTGTTAGGAACACACAACAAATAAAAGACATGTCCTCCTATGGAAGAATTAGAATCTATTGGGAAAATTAACACATAAATAACTAAGTATGCTATACTACAGAATCAACGATATGGCACACAGAAGTTCAAAAAATGTGCTGAAGAAGTACAGAGAAAGTTTATGGGAGGTTTCCGGTAAGGATTGAATTGTATCCCCCAAAAAGATTCGTTGGAATTCTAATCCCTACACCAGTGGGTGTGATCCATTTTGTGGTTAATGAAGCTGTTTCAGTGTGGTGGTGGTGGTGATGTGCCGTGGAGTCGGTTCCAACTCATAGCGACCCTGTACAGGGTTTCCGAGGCTGTAAATCTTTACGGGAGAAGAAAGCCTCATCTTTCTCCCGCGGAATACCTGGTAGCTTCGAAATGCTGACCTTAAGGTTCACAGACCAATTCGTAAAAACTACATTACCAGAGCTCCTAGGGCACGTCATAATCTAGTCACTTCTGAGTTATAAGGAGTAGTATGGACACGAAGACAAGAACACACAAGTGTGTAGAACATAGATGTTCCATGAAGATTGGCAAGGAACTGAGAAACCGAGGCCAGCGCTACAGAAATGATTAAGAGACAAGGATCTTGCTCCAGAACCAATGGAGAGAGTACCCAAGAGACAGGACCCTGAATACTGATTTCTACCTAGCCTTTTGTACTGTGAGGAAATAACTTTCTGTTCTATAAAGCCAACCACTTGTGGTATTTCTGTTATGCAGCACTAGGTGATAACCTATGTGACTATATAAACAGAGTGACTATGTTGCACTTTAAGCTGCATCTTAAAAGAAGCATAGATTTGGGTGAGCAGGAGGTATGCCAGACCTCTTCTTTTAGGCTTTCTGCTCACATAAAGATGTTGTTGTTGTTAAGTGCTGTTGAGTCGGTTCCGACCCATAGCGACCCTGAACAGGGTTTCCAAGGCTGTAAATCTTTACGGGAGCAGAAAGCCTCATCTTTCTTCCGCGGAGCAGCTGGTAGTTTCAAACTGCTGACCTTGTGGTTCGCAGCCCGATTCGTAACCACTACGCTACCAGAGAGATTTGGAAACCCTATACAGGGTCGCTATGAGTCAGGACTGACTCCACGGCACATTACCAACCAACCAACAACACAAGATCCTCTTACCTGAGGCATTCCAAATTAACTGTATTGCATAATCAATTAATCTGTATGTACCTGGAAATGATTGAAGCTTTGAGTCTGGAAGAAGTTATGAATTGCTGCTCCTGTCCTCCAGAGCTGCTATTTCATATAAATAATATGAATTTTATTGTTTAAGAGCTATGTGGTGGTTCTAACTCACCCTGTATAGATAGACTTTCCAAGGCATGGCTGGTGGGTTTGAAACATTGACCTTGTGATTTATTTTATATATGTATGTAACTATATAGAGAGATGGATGTGGCACTGCAACATAATGCACTGGACTGCAAGATCGGTTTGAACAGCAAGGTCAGAGGTTCAAATTCACCAACTGCTACTTGGAAACCTTATAGAGGGTCACTATGGGTCAAAATTGATTTGATGGCACTTAACAACAACACACACATACACACATACAGGGTTCCGACCCATAGCAACCCTGTATAGGGTTTCCAAGGAGCAACTGGTGAGCTTGAACCACTGACCTTGTAGTTCAAACGGCTTTGCAGTCTGGCGCATTAACCCACAGTGCCACACCAGGACATAGATATATACATATATACATATGTGTGTGTGTGTGTATATATATATATTCATAACCACTAAGCTACTATATATATGTATATATACATATATGTATATATGTTGTTGTTGTTGTTAAGTGCCATCGAGTCGGGTCCGACCCATAGCGACCCTGTACAGGGTTTCCGAGGGTGTAAATCTTTACGGGAGTAGAAAGCCTCATCTTTCTCCCGCGGAGCGGCTGGTAGTTTCGAACCGCTGACCTTAAGGTTCGCAGCCCGATTCGTAACCACTACGCTACCAGAGCTCCTTTATATGTATATATAGTATATATATATACATATATATAGTAGCTTAGTGGTTATGAATCGGGCTGCGAACCTTAAGGTCAGCGGTTCAAAACTATCAGCTGCTCCGTGGGAGAAAGATGAGGCTTTCTACTCCCGTAAAGATTTATACCCTCGGAAACCCTGTACAGGGTCGCTATGCGTCGGAACCGACTCAACAGTATTTAACAACAATATATATATATATTCTCCTGGTATGGCACTGCAAGGTAATGCACTTGACTGCAAGGTCAGTTTCAGCCACAAGGGCAGTGGTTCAAACCCACCAGTCACTCCTCAGAAACCCTATACAGGGATGATATAAGCCAGAATCTACTAGATGGCACTTAACAACAACAAAATATATAATCTCTACGATAAGTAGTGGTTACAAATCAGGCTACTAACCTCAAGGTCGACAGTTTGAAACTACCAGCTGTTCTGCGGAAGAAAGATGAGGCTTTCTGCTCTTGTAAAGATTTACAGTCTCAGAAACCCTATGCAGGGTCACTATGAGTTGGAATCGACTCCATGGTACTTAACAACAACAAAACAATAAAATTGAGTCCTGGTGTGACGCAATATATCTGGAGTCCTTGTGTGGCCTGTGAGTTAATGCGCTAGACTGCAAAATCAGTTTTAACCACAAGGGCGGTGGCTCAACTTCACCAACCACTCCTTGGAAACCCTATACAGGGCCGCTATGGTTTGGAACTGACTCGATGACACTTAACAACAACAACAATTATGACAAAGTTTTAAGAAAACTGACAATTGCACTGCCGAGAAAAAGGTCAGCAAATTGTGCCAAGAATTTTTTTTTTCCATCATGGCAATTCACCCGTTCATTCTTAGAGGGAATCAATGGTTGTCCTATGAGAATTTTGTTATTTTATTAGGAAACTTTACCCCATCCACCCTACTGCCCTGAGCTTGCCCCTTCAGACTTCTTTTTGTCCTCCAAATTCAAAGACCATTTAAAAGAAACAACATTTGATTCCCTTAATGATGCCAAAACGGCTGTTTTGAAGTGGTATAAATTGAAGAATGCAGAATTCTTTAGGGAATAATTAAAGAAATGGAAACATCACCTTCAGAAGTATATAGACCAAGTTGGAGAATATGTTGAAAAATAATAGCTTCACATTTTAATATCTTGTTTAATAAAGAGTTTTATAATTTTGTAGCAATACTTTTTAGCCTTATCCTTATATGGTAGTGAGGTTTTGTTCTGTGAAGTCAGTTCCGACTCATAGCAACCCTGCATGCAGTTTCCAAGGCAGTCTTTACAGGAGCAGAATGCCTCATCTTTCTCTTGCAGAACTGCTGATAGTTTCAAACTGCTGACCTTGAGGTTAGCAGCCTGACTCATAACCACTACGCTACCAGAGCTCCTTAAGCCTCATATAGGAGGATGTGTTTTCTTTAGCTACAGGTTGAATTTTAGGTACCTGAGAAGTTTGGGGAAATATGTCTACTAGTCTGTTAATTTCACAGAAAGCTTGGTTTGAACTGCAAGGTTGACAGTTCAAACTCAGCATCTGTTCCTCAGAAACGCTATACCAGGGTCACTATGAGTCAGAACTGACTCGACGACATTTAACAACAGCAAAGACACAAAAGAACTGTCAAGATTGGAAATAAAGGTTTGGTAGTCCTGGTATGTAACTAATGATTGAAGCCATGGTAGTAGGTAAGATCAGTTACAGGGATAATGTGTAAGGAGAAGGAAGGGAACACCAACATTTAGGAGGACGTCATGGACGAGAAGCCAGTGAAAGAACCAGGAAGGTAGAATAAAACCAAATTCAAACAGAAGAGTTTTCTGTGAGGAAGTCAAGGAAATAAGTGTCAAGAAGGGTACCTGGGACAGCATCTTATGAGAATAGTTGCTGTGAGACCAAATTAGATAAGGACTAAATAGGGGCTAGTTTCAAATTTGTTGGTAGAAGACAGGGAAAAGTGGTGCTAAGTACTTAAGGGTGTTTTTGTTACTGAAAAGGACTGATCCTACTAAATAACCCTAACACTTCCTCTTTTAATGAGGGATAAAGAGGAAAAGGGGCTTCCATAGTAGCATGATGTGGACATGAGTATATTTCTACAGAAGTTCCACGAACTATCCCCTAAAGATTCACCTTGTCTTTGGGAGTAGCAGAAAGAAGGTGCACCATGGGATTGGTTAGGCTTGGGCTCAAGTGTAGCTCTTCCACTTCCTATCTGAGGGTTCCTGAATCACTCACTTAATCTCTCCACGCTCAGTTCTTCAACTTTAAGAAGGACAATGTCATCCTTGCACGATTGTTGTGAAAATTAAGTTCATTCACTGATTCAGTAGGCTTCACTAAGACCTTTTGTCAAGCACACGAACTCACACTAAAAACTCACTTCCTTAAAATCAATTTTGGGACTTCCAGCACTTCCCTGATCGGGCAGCACAGGTTATGCGGGCTCTGGAGAATACAGGGGTAGTATTGCACAGGGGAGGCCCCCGCCTGGTAGACAGACAGCCTTTGGGCAAACATAAAACATTAGGCTTTAACATTATGAGCTTGCTTTTTTTAAAAAAAATCAAACTGCTGAGGAGTTATAAGCATTTTGAGCTTCCACCCGCCTGCACTCAGTTCCCATCCCGGGGACTGCCCAGTCCATTGAAGAGCTTGAAGCGCAGGGCTTGAACGGACCCATTCAAAGGGTAGATGCTCCCGGAGAGCTAGCGGGGCCACAGGAACTAGTGTGGTCCATCCTATGGGGGGGCCTCATTGCCACGTTGGGCATTGTTGGCATGGATATAGGGCAAATTGGGGTGCTCACAGCACAGGGAGACAGAGAGAGGCATTGCAGATGTCATCAGACACAGCCGCACCATCTGCCTGCAGCCACTACCCACGCCCTCCACTTCTTCGGCCTAGCCCAGCCCTCTGCCCAGTCTCCAAGCCTCAGGCCTGCCCATCAAGGTGCAGGCCAGCCCAAGCTGAGACGCCCCTGACTAGTTGTTTACCACCAATAACAAAGTAGTTCTGCTGTGCTTCTGTGGGTTAATGCGTCAGACTGCAAAGCCTTTTGAACTGCAAGGAATGTGATTCGAGCTCACCAGCTGCCCCTTGGAAACCCTATACTGGGTTGCTGTGGGTCACGATCAACTCCAAAGCACATCAGCAAGGAAAAGAGACCAGAAGGGGCTGAAAGAGAGTTAGGACATTAAAGACTTCCTTACATTAAGCTACGCTTTTTTTCTCTCTTTCTTCCTCTCCTCCCCCCCCACCCCTTTTTTTGGTGGGTGTGTGATTAGAGCCTGCCTTATTCAAAAGCACAGGCCAGCCCAAATTGAGACACCCTTGAGTAGTTGTTTACCACCAATAACAGAGCAGTCCTGCTGAGGCTGACTGCAAAGCCTTTTGAACTGAAAGGACTGTGGTTCGAGCCCACCAGCTGCTCCTTGGAAACCTTATACTGGGTCGCTGTGGGTCACAATCAACTCCACAGCATACTAACAAGGAGAAGAGCACAGAAGGGACTGAAAGAGAGATAGAACATTAAAGACTTACTTAACATTAAGCTACGCTTTTTTCCTTTCTTCTGTCCCCGCCCCCCCTTTTTTTCTTTTTACCCATCGTTTTTTTTCTGTTTTGCTTTTTGTTGTTGTTGTTTTGCTTTGTTTTTCTCTCATTATCACTTTTATTTTTTATTTTGCTTTTGGTTTTCTTTTCTACCCGACTGATGTTGCTTGGCTGTCACATAGCCTCCCTCCTGCTATCGGAGGACTCCGCTTTTGTTTTTTATTTTGATTTTGGTTTTGGTTTCTACCCAACTGGTGTTGTTTGGCTGTCACACAGCTTCTCTTCTGCTATTGGAGGACTCTTTGTCCCCCTACATTACACAAAAAGAGTCAGCAACTACTGCCAAATAGCCAAGCTGCAATAACACTTTATAAAACACCGAAACCCAGGCAAGAACCAATACCAGCTGCCATAAACCAGGGAAACAGGCAACATATGTAAAAGTTACTCTGAGCTAAGCAATAAGAAGAGTGAAAAGGGAAGACCACATCCTGATCACATCTTCCTGGAGGTAATCAGAAAATATAAAAAAATACCAAAATACATAGTTAATTAATTATTAGGGCCACAGATAACCATTAAACATGTCCAAGAAGCAAAAGCAGATGACCATATTGGCACATGAGACAAATGAACCAGAAGTAGACCTTCTTTCCATGCTGGAAGGAGGGCAGGCCTTGGAAATACCTGAGAAAGAATTCAGAAAAATGATTACAAAATGTCACAAAACACTTTACAATGGAGTTGAGAAAAATAAGGAAGAAGTCAGAAAAGTGCTACAGGAACAATCAAACAAGATAGATACAGCATTGGTAACAATCCAAAACCTACAGAAAGAGGTTCAAACAATCAACAA
>NW_006408730.1:1776549-1797640 GCF_000296735.1 Chrysochloris asiatica | reverse complement strand
GAGGGGAGGGGTAAGTGTAGGGGGCGGGTTTCTAGGATGTACCCTTTGGTTGGTTGATGATACATGGAGGGGATTGGAACCATGGCAATGAGATGATATACGATGGAATGAATGTAAAACTAAAGTTCTCTCATGTAAACTATCATATAATCCACAATAAAACATTAAAAAAAAATTTTTTTTTTGACCCATTGTGGCCCTAGAGGACAAAGCAGAACTGCTCCGTAGGGTTTCAGAGGCTGTAAATCTTTATGGGAGCAGACAGCCACACTTTCTTCTGTGGAGCAGTCTGTGGGTTTGTACTACTGACCTTGAGGTTAGCAGCTCAGCATTTAATCCACTATGCCACCAGGACTCTAGGTACTAAAACAGCATATATGAAACCAAAGATTCTTGTTCTCATGACATTTTCTGTTCTACATAAGGTCACTATGAATCAGAGCCAACTCAGTATCATCAAACAACAACAAAACAAAGAGAGAGAGATATACAAAAGCAAATAATCATACAACTATTTAAATTATGATTGCTATGAGTACTGCAAGAGAAAATTCAACCTTCTGTGAAAGTGTTAAACATGGGTGAAAAGCCTTTTCTGGGAAGTAAGGAAAGAATATTTGAATTGAGCCTTAAAAGATGAGAAAGTAAATGAAGACAGATGGGAACACTATTCAGGCAGATGGAACTCTATACTCCAGAGCCTCAGAGATAGGGGAAGAATGATACATATGAAGAGCTCCAAAAAAAGCCTGACATTTAGTGATGGGGTGTGCTTCAACTAGAGAGCTAGACAACGATGAGATGCTACATTGTATGGCAAGGGTAAAGGGACATAAAGCTTCTGTTTATGTTATATAAGACTGTCTTAGCAAACTGGAATTAGAGAGAATTTCTCATGTTGATGGCTTTGTAGAAGTAAACTGTTATGTTGTGAAGTGGCTTATAGAGTTGGTTCCCATGGCCAGAATTTGTGAGTAGACTCTAGGAACTGAGAGCATTTCCCAGCCAACAGCAAGCAAGACAATGAGGGACTCATTCCTACAACTGCAAGGGGAAGAATTCTGCCAACTACTCTTAGCAAATTTGCAAGTGGATCTTTCTCCAGACAAGCCTTTGATGAGACTTCCCCGCTAATGACACCTGGATTTCAGCTTAGTGGGAGCCTGAAGTAGAAAACTGAATTAAATTGTGCCTGGACTTCAAAAACACGTGAGCTGTGAGATAATAAATGTGTCTGTTTGGAACCACTAAGTTTATGTTGATTTATTAAGTAGCAGTAGAAAACGAATGCAGGAACAAGAGACAGGAGCTCTAGAAACTCAAACTTTGGTTGGATACAAAAGGAACTTCTGTGTTACAAGAAAGAAAATGAAATTGAACCAATTTGCCTTAATATGTAAAATAAAGGCACAAAGATGAACACATTCTTTGCATACTTTTTAAAGCACAATACACAGGCATACCCCCTCAGAGGTTTTGTGGGTCCTGTTCCAAATCATCAAAGTAAAGTGAGTATCACAATAAAGGGAGTCACATGATTTTCTTTTGCTTGTCAGGGCAGATGAAAGTTATGTTTACGCTATATTTTAGTCTCTTAAGTGTGCAATAGTTTTATGAAAGTTTGTGATATTGTGAGAATTATCAAAATGTGACACAGAGAAGTGAATTGAGCATATGCTGTTGGAAAAATAGTGCCAAGAGATTTGTTTGATGTAAAGTTGTTACAAACCTTCAATATGCACAAAATATAGCATTGTGAAGCACAACAAAGCAAAGTACAGTACAATGATGTGTGTTTGTATTAGTGTTTAGCATTTACTAGCTTTAACTTTGGTTAGAAACTAACTGTATTCGTATGGTTCCATGTTTTTAACAATTCTAAGATATTTTAAAAAACAAAACAAACAAAAAAACGCAATACATCCATGTGGCTAAAATCTGGTGCCAGGGAAAGGGAGATAATTGAAAATTATCAGATTATAAAATCAGCCATATACTGGGAGGAGTTATTTGTAAATTCTGTTTCTAACAAAGGACTTACTTCTAAAGTATATACAGAATTCTACAAGTAAATAACAATAAGACAAACAATCCAATTAAAAAGGGGAAAGTGTTTCATAGATATTTCATCAAAGAAGGTATTTGAGTACATTACAAGCACATGAAAATATACTCACCACAGTTAGTCATTAGGGAAATGTAGATTAAAACTACAAGATATCACTTCACAACCACTAAAATTATTAAATAAAAAAGGTAGACACTAACAAGTATTGCCAAAGATATGGAAACCATCCTCATAAATTGCTGATGGGACTGTAAAAATATGCAGCCACTTTAGAAATTAATTTGGCAGGTTCTTAAAAAGTTAAATATAATAGTACCATATGACCCAGCAATTCGATTCCTGGTAGCTACCCAATAGAACTGAAAACATATGTCCACACAAAAATAAACCATATTTAAAACAAAACCAAAAACACATATTATATGATTCCATTTAAATGACAGGAACAGAAATAACACAAAGTTTATTAGTGGTTGCCTGGAGGTGACGGTGGAAATGGGAATAAATGGAAATAAACACAAAGGATATTTGTGAATGGTAGAAAAACTCTAAAGCTGGATTATGGTAATAGTTCTGTAAATTTATTAAAAATCATTAATGGTACACTTAAAATAATAAATTTTATGGTGTATAGATTGTCCCTTAAGGGCTGTGTAAATTGATCACCTCTTTTTAAAATCCACCACTCATCTGTCAGTTTGTCGTACTGTGGTAGCTTACTTCTTGTTGTGATTCTGGAAGCTATGCCACAGGTATTTTAAAAACCAGCAGGGTTACCAATGGTGGACAGGTTTCAGATGAGCTTCCAGATAAAGCAGACTAGGAAAAAGAAGAGACGGAGCTACTTCCGAATATTTAGTCAATGAAAACCTTATGAATAACAGAGAAATACTGTCAGATATAGTGCCGGTTTTTGTTGCTGTGAAGTGCCATCAAGTCAATTCCAACCCATAGCAACCCTGTACAGGGTTTCTGAGGAGTAGCTGGTGAATTTGAACAGCCAAACCTGAAGTTCAAACGGCTTTGCAGTCTGGCACATTAACCCACAGCGCCACACCAGGACTCCAGCATTACTCATTAAATGGGAAAGAGTTAGTCTCTTCAACAAATAGTGCTGGCCAAACTGGAAATCCTTTTGCAGAAGAATGAAACAAGATGCATATTTCACACCATATACAAAAATAAATTTGATGTGGATTAAAGACCTAAATTTAAAACACAGAACGGCAAAGACCAGGAATGAAAAAATAAGGACAAACTTAGAGTTCTAATACATGGTATAAATATACTGGCAAATGTAACTGAAAACATGCATGCATAAAAGACAAAATAGATGGCTGGGACCTCCTAAAAATTAGACATTATGTGTATAAAAAGATTTCACCTAAAGAGCAAAAAGACAGCCCACAGATTGGGAAAATTTTTGTTTGCAATGACATCTCAGACAAGGGACTGATCTCTAAATTTTACGGAAAACTACAATACCTCTACAAGAAAAAGACAACCCAATTAAAATTGGGAGAGGACATGAACAGATACTTTATGAAGAAAGGCATTCAATTGCCAGCAAATATAATAAGAAATGTTCACAATCGTTAGCCATTTGCTATTGTTGCGAAGTGCCGTTGAGCTGGCGCCAAAAGACTTCATTTTGCTCCGATCAACCATCAACACTCATGAAAGCAGCAGTCAAGAAATCAAACAACATATTGCATTAGACAAATCTGCTGCAGAAGACTTCTTTAAAGTGTTGAGGAGCAAAGATGTCAGTTTGAGGATTAAGATGTGCCTGACCCAAGTCCTGGTATTTTCAATAATCTCATCTGCATGTGAAACTTGGACAGTGAATAAGGAAGACCATAGAAGGATTGATGCATTTGAGTTATGGTGTTGGAGGAGAATATTAAAAGTACCATGGATGGCCAAAAGAACAAACAAGTCTATGTTGAAAGAAGTACAGCCAGAGTGCTCCTTAGAAGCCAGGATGGCCAGACTTTGGCTCTCATATTTCAGACATACTGTTAGGAAGGACCAGACCCTATAGAAGGACATCATGCTTGGTAAAGTGGAGGATCAGTTAAGAAGAAGACCACCAATGAGATGGATTGACATAGTGGCAGCAGCAATGGGCTCAAATGTAACAATCACCGTGAGGTTGGCGCAGGACCTAGCGGTGTTTCATTCTATTATGCATATTAAGAGTCTGTGCTGACTCGATGGACTTAACAACAACAACAATTATGGTGTTGGTAAAGAGCGCTGAATGGACCATGGACTTCCACAAGAAGGAATAAATCTGTCTTTGAGGTACCATCAGAATGTTCCTTGGGAGGAATAATAATTGGACTTTATCTTATGTAGCTTTGGACATGTTATCAGGAGGGGCCATTCCCTGGAGAAGGATATCATTTTTGGTCAAAAAGAGTATCAGTGACAAAGAAGAAGATCCTCAATGAGACGGAATGACACAGTGGCTGCATTAATGAGCTCAAACACAGGAACAATTACGAGGCTGGTGCAGAACTGGGCAGTGTTTTGTTCTAGTATACACAGATGGGGTTACTATGAGTTGGCGCTGAATCAACAGTACCTAAAATAACAAATCATTAGAGGAAGAAGTCCACAGATTTTTTTCTCTTACAGAGAGGCTGGTATGTTTGAATCACCAACTTTTTGGTTAGCGGCAGAGCTATTAACTGCATAACCAGAGCTTCTTTTACTCTGTTGTTGTTGTTGTTAAGTGCTGTCGAGTCGGTTCCGACCCATAGCGACCCTGAACAGGGTTTCTGAGGCTGTAAATCTTTACGGGAGCAGAAAGCCTCATCTTTCTCCCGCGGAGCAGCTGTTAGTTTCGAACTGCTGACCTTTAAATGACAATCATTCATATATGGAATCCTGGGGTGGTGTTACAGGATAAACACAGAACTGCTAGCCACAAGGTTGGTGGTTCAGACCCACTAGCCGTTCCTTGGATACCCTATTTGTTGTTGTTGTAAAGTGCAGTTGAGTGGGTTCCAACCCATGAACCCTTTATAGGGTTTCTAAGGAGTAGCTGGTGAGCTTGAACCTCTGACTTTGCAGTTCAAACGGCTTTGCAGTCTGAAGCATTAACCCACAGCACTACACCTATACAGGATCACTATAAGTCACACTGACTCGATGGCACTTAACAACAACAACATTCATATGTAGTACTTTTCCGGACTTGAAAATCCAGTTATATCTTAACAAAGAATGTACACACATCATGCATATATACATTTTAGTAGCTACAAAAAATGCCTATTATGCTTTTGGCGATTAAAGATATTTTTACATCCCTGCAAACATTGCAATTGTACCTGGAATGTGATGGGCCTCGTTCCTGGGAGGTTTGAGAGGATAGACTTCCATCGAGGGAGTTCACTCGGTGGTAGCCTGAAATGGTGGCTGTAGGTGAGATGGAATCCGACTGGAAGGTTTCACAGACCACTTGGAGTCCCTTTTGAAGGCAGAGACAGCAGATCATTTTATTTATTCATTTGACAAACAGCTACCATTACATACACATACATGCCCGTTTTACGATTTTGCAGCATAGCTAATTATAATGCCTTAGACGTTGATTACAAAATACTCTTTTAATTAATGTGGGATGGATAATTATAATTAACATTTGTTGTTGTTGTTGAGTGCCGTCAAGTCAGTTCTTACTCATAGGAGCCCTGTATAGGGTTTCTGAAGCTGTAAATCTTTTCAGGAGCAGAAAGCCGAATCTTCTCCCAAAGAGTTTCTGAACTCTTGACCTTGTGGTTTTCAGTCCCATGTTGATCATTTAGTGCAACTGATGTTTAGAAAATGCTTATTACACACTAGCAACTGAGATAAACCACTATTCACTTACTGACTCATTTTAGTACCTCCATATTTCTGGAAGGTACATACAATTAGATTTCATATTTGACAAACATTCAGGGAGGAGGAGGAGCCAACCTTGAAGCCAGTAGTATGCTTTTCGAACTCTTTTACCCTTTACACTAATACTACCTGCTGAGGATCTGGGCCTTCCTCCTTTTCATGATCAGAAGAAACTCACCTCTCGGTGTCTTGTGTCTTGATTTGGAGATTCACAAGCCTGACTCTGACTGTTCATAGGAGAACTTCTCTTGGCTACAAGAAAGGAAAAATGGGAGAAATTTATGGAGAAATCTATATGATTACGATATGTTCAATTTATTTCCTAAGTTCTATCCTGTGGATTAATGCGCTGGACTGCAAGGTCAGTGTGAATGGCAAGTCGGTGGTTCAAGCTCATCCCCCATCCCCCACCCCTGGTTGGTGGTTGACTATGTGCCGTGGAATTGTTCTGACTCATAGCGACCCTATGCAGACTTCCCAAGGCTGTAAATCTTTACGGGAGCAGAAAAGCCTCATCTTTCTCCCTTGGAACAGCTGGTGGTTTGGAACTGCTGACCCTGAGGGTAGCAGCCTGATTTGTAACCACAACACTACCAGAGTTCCTTCCAGGCACTCCTAGGAAACCCTATACATGGTCACTATGGGTTTGAACAGACTCAACAACAGCACTTAACATTGAAATTACATTTCAATGGACATAATGAGCACTTTAAAAAAGACATTTGAAAAAAAATGCATGTGAAATCAAGTAACCACTTCAAAGCTCTTAGCATTTCCAGGTTGTCAAGAAGGACATCTATTCAGTCTGAACAAGATTGATAAGTGCCCTTGGTCCAGTCTATTCCAACCCATAGCGACCCTGTATAGTGTGTCCAAGAAGCAGCTTGTATGCTTGAACCTCCGACCTCGCAGTAAAAACGGCTTTGCAGTCTGGTGCATCAACCTACATTGCCACACCAGGAATTCTGAATAAGATTTGTTGTTGTTGTTAAGTGCCGTCGAGTAGATTCCGACCCATAGTGACCCTATATAGGGTTTTCAAGGAGCAGCTGGTGAACTTGAACCACCAACCCTGCAGTTTAAATGACTTTGCAGTCTGACGCATTAGCCCACAGTGCCACACCAGAACTCCTGAGTAAGATTAAGGCTCTAAATATTTGGGAGTCCTGGTGTGGATAAGCACTGGAATGCAAGGTCAGTCTGAACCCAAGGTGATGGTTCAAACTCACCAGCCACTCCTTGGAAACTGTATTTGTTGTTGTTGTTAAGTGCTGTTGAGTCAGTTCCGACCCATACCAAACCTGTATAGGATTTCAAGGAGCGGCTGGTGAGCTTGAACCAACAACCTTGTGGTTCAACCTGACTTTGTAGTCCAGCTCATTAACTAACAGCACCATACCCACACAAAGGGTTGCTATGAGTTGGAACCAAATTGATGGCATTTAAAAGCAACAACAACGAATATTTGGCAATATTAAAACAATAGTAATAGATAATAACCACATACAACCTAATATGTGCAAGGTCTTGTTCTAGTATGAAATGGCCCTTTAAGTGGGCATTATTTTCTCTATATCATTGTTGTTGTTAAGTGCCATTGAGTCGGTTCTGACACTGTGTAGGATTTCCAAGGAGCAACTGGTAAGTTTAAACAGCTGACCTTGAGGTTAGCAGCACTACACCAAGACTCCCATTTCCATATTTGTTATTGTTGTTAAGTGCTGTCAAGTCAATTCTGACTCATAGTGATCCTGTATATGGTTTCCAAGGAGCAGCTGGTGAGCTTGCAGTTCAAACCGACCTTGCAGTCCAGTACATTAACCCACAGCGCCACACCAGGACTCCATATCACAGAAGTATAAATCCTAAGAGAGAAATCTGGGGTGAAGCATCCAATCTGTCATGTTACGTTCTTCTGATAATTCAACAGGAAAACTATTTCATTAGGCAATTCCTGAACTGAAAGTTTTGATAGGAATAAAACACTAAGATGAAGTTGTTAGTAATTTTCTATTTCATCTACCATAATTGTGATGATGATGTTAATATAATAATAATAATAATACCATGTATATACCACTTAGTGTGTGCCAGGAATTCTTCTAAGCAGTTTTAGATAAGACTTATTTATTCCACATAACAAGTACAGAAGATAAGTGTTCTTATCATTTTACAGATGAGGAAACTGAGATACAGGAATTATAAGTGACTTGCTGAAAGTCACAAAACAGTATGTACTCTTTATGGTTTGTAGTCTTTTCCTCATGTAGTTAGCAGAAACATCTAGAAAACTCCCTGGAAAATGTGCTTCTTCTTCTTGTTTTCTTAAGGGCTAATTATCCCAACACTTTCACTCCTGGGTATAAGGGAGTCTGTTTATACTGTCTTCACTGCCCTTTTGAGCATCTGAGTCACAAACCTGTAATGATGTTCCGGATGGGTTTCACCAGTGCTGTAAAGCCAGAGACTTCAGGCTGTCTGTGCTCCCACATGGGCTGCCATATAACAAGCCCACTGGCCAGTCGGAATGTGAGATCAGATTCCTAGGGAAAAAGAAGTTTCATATCCAAAAACTGGCTTGTAAAAATCGATTGTAGGGGCCAGTTGAGGCAAGAGTTATATAACATCATTCACAAGATTGTTACCTGCCAAATCTTTCATTATTCACATGAGTGTTTCTAGAGTAAACCAATGGCACGAATTTACCACTTCAATTGTTATGGAAATCATGGGGGTTAGCTTTGCACAAAATTAAAGAAATCAATATGCAGTTTTGGAAAAAACGTGTAATACACAAACGATTGTTTATTGTAATTGAGGTCTGTTTCTGCTTTGTCTTTTTATTGTGACTTGGGTAAAAGTTTACAGAACAGATCAGTCTTCCATTCAACAATCACTACACATTTTGCTTCAGTTCATTGACTGTAGTCACCACAATGAAACATCATTTATACCACTTCCTCCCTGTGTTTCCTGTTTCCATTCATCCTTCTTTCTGAACTCTTCTGAACTTTGTCCATGGTTAACCACTGCCCTTTTGATTTCAAATGAGTTATTATTCTAAGAAGTATGCACCTCCTTAGTGTTATTTTCCCCCTTATGTTGTTATTCTTAAGTGCCGTAGAGTCAGTTCTGACTTCTTGTTGTTGTTAAGTACCATGGAGTCAGTTCCGACTCATAGTGACCCTGCACAGAGTTTCCGAGGCTGTAAATCTTTATGGGAGCAGAATGCCTCTTTCTCCCACGGAACTGCTGGTAGTTTCTAACTGCCAACCTTGAGGTTAGCAGCCCAACTCGTAACCACTATGCTACCAGAGCTCCTTTTATAGTGACCCTATATAGGGTTTCCCAGGAGCAGCTGGTGAGTTTGAACTGCTGACTTTGCAGTTCAAACCGACCTTGAGATTGAGTGCTTACACTATGGTGCCACACCAGGGCTCCTTTCCCTTTAGAGTGGATCTGTAGACGTTAAGAGTCTTGGCATATCTCTTTAAAATCTCAATTATTTCATTTTCCTTCTTTCTTCCTCTGGCTATTGTGTCTATCCCTCATTGTTTCATTTGTGGAATCAGGTACATTCATTTTGACATTCCATAAGGTATTAGTTTGTATCGTTGCCTTCCCAACAATTTTTAATTATTTGAGGGAAGGGATATATGAGCATTCTTTATCCCACCCCCTGCTACAGTCCCTGGCTTCATCAAAGTGCTTCATACAACAATAAAAGTTAGGATGCACAATAGATAATCAATAGGTACCTGTGAAATCGTGCTGAGTCTATAATCCCTGCTTCCCTAATTAACCTAAAACTGAAGATCTCTTCCAGGTACTATATTTCCTGCTTCCGTCATCCCATTCTTTCAAGAAGCTGAGATATTTCTAATGTAATCACATATTGTTTGAGCCCAACTATATGACATTCTGAGATTACATTTTAAATAATATCTACCAAAATAATAAAAAGTTGTAGGCACAGAATGTGATCTCAGAACAATGAATGCAGCGAAGACCCAGGAATTCACCGAGGACAGTTGTTTTTAACCCTGACTTGCACATTATAATCATCTGTGAAGCTTTTAAAATATAGGAGGCCTGCCCCAACCCAGTGCAATTAAGTTAGAATCTATGTGAGGTTTTTAAAAGATCTCCATTATCAACCATGGTTGGAAACCACTGGGCTAAAAGGATAAAAGTAGGAAAGAAATTGGGGGAAAAAAAGAATAGCAAAGTGATTTTCTAAAGGTCAGTGTAGCTCAATGTCAAAGGAGGTTTCAGCTGGAAAGGTTGATGACATTCCTGAATCTATCTGCACATTGGTGGAGAGCATCCGTCCTTCTGTAACACTGAAGACTAGACTTCAGTCCTGGCACAATTTAACAGCAGAATCACAGCACAGCCTTCAATGGGAAAGCTGCTGGGACACAGATGTAGTACCTGAAGCATTTGGCCAAATTTATTCAATGTTTATTCTACAAATATTTACAAAGCACCAACTATGTACCTGGCACTATTTTTCTTTTCTAAAAGAGGAAATGCTTATGGTCAACATTAGAACCACTATTTATTATCACTATTGTAATATGTATATATACAATAAACATTTGCCATTTCAGTAAATCAATGCCATTAATTACATTCATCATTTGTTCACGTATCACCACTATCTGCTTCCAAATCTTTCCACCGTTTTTAAGAGTTCGATATCCCTTAAGCTTACTTCACCCCTGGTAAACACTAATCAATGTTGTTGTTGTTTAAGGATAACATGCTGGACTGCAAGGCCAGTTTGAACCACAAGGTTGGCAGTTCAAGTTCACCAGCCACTCCTTGGAAACCCTATGCAGGGTTGCTATGAGTTGGAACCAACTCGATGGTACTTAACAACAACAACAAGTGCACAGTACGGATTTTAGCAATTACTAAGTAAGATGGTAAACCATTGGAGGGTTTTGAGTAGTGGAATGACATTATTGGGATTATTTTTAATAGAACCATTTTGGCTATAGAGAGTAGTTTGAAAAAGAGCAATGGTGGAAGGGGTGTTCACTTGAGAGGTTATTGTTATCATCAATGTAGATGATTAGACAAGGTTGTAAGAATGGGCCCAATGAGAAGTGGTATCTTCTGAATACACTGAAGATACAACTTACAGAATGTATTAATTAACCAAAAGGGAAGTGTAAGAGAAAGAGAAAGTAAAGATTTTTGGCTTTGAGATTAATACAGATGGGGAAGAAGAAAAAGGAGCAGATTTGGAGAATATGGGGAGTCTAGCTTTAGATATATTAATTTTTTTTGCTGTTAGTTAAATTTCATTGCATCAAAAAATATCACCAATAGGTCTTAGGAATCATCTGGTCTTGTTTCCTTACCTAGATAGTTTTTATATCTTACTCATTGGCCTAGTGCACAGTTCCTTTTTCAGACACATAAATACCATCCCCCAATTTTTGGATATTCTCATTTTTAATTATTGTGGCTTGCTGACTTACAGCAGCTGAATTTGATGTAAGTTCAATGGCATTTCCTTCAAGAATTAATTCACCTTTCTAGGCTTGAGACAATGTACAAGCAATACTTGCCCTCATCCGAACCCTACAGATATATTTTTCACCCAGGAAGTTTCAGATTTCAACAAGAGACCTGCTCTCCTGGAAAACAATGTTGATGGGGAAGTGAGCATACACAGACCTCATCTGGCAAGAAGCTTAGTGTTAACAACCTTGATCATATTAGGCACATGACAACAGAGAGTGCGAATTATAGCCAGTTCTTTTCTATTTCCCCACCATTTGTCAATGCACAGCCTCTTCTTTTTCTTTTCAAAGAGACTGAGTTCTACATCGATGTGATTGAAGCCCCTCTGCAAGCTTCCTCTGGGGCCCTTCACAATAACTGTGCATCCCTTCAGACTGACATTCCAGAGAATGTCGACAGTCTGGTTGCTAAGAATGGTCTTCATTCTTGTAGTAGTTGCAGCAAAGCTGACATATTAATTTTAAGATGCCTTTTAGGTATCCAATTAGGCAGTCAATAGAAATACTGAGTAAGTAGCTAGGCACCAGATATGATAACAGGGAAAGTTGCCTGGATTCTTTTGAAATGGATAGGCAGAAGTCTACACGGTGTTTAAACATGGTGTTAAAACCAGTAATCTACAGACTTATCTCCAAACAAAACGAAGCCAAACCTCAACAGTCTTGGTTTCAGAGATTTCTTAATTTCTGATAGCAGTTCTTTTCTATGTTTCTTATGAGTAACCTTGATACATGTAAAGCTTCACTGGAAATTGAAACACGCAGTGAGCTCTCTTGAATGGAAATCTTGGCCTTTATTATCTGTTCTGTCAATGCGAGACTTAGTCCTACCTCGTTCTGTCATCATTTTATTTCACATAGCTCCAACTAGATTATGTAATTTTTTCAGACAAGTCAAAATTTCCTTGTTCTGTGCATTTTCCCTTGAGCATCAATACAGAAGTATTTATTAAAAGAGCAAATAAAACCAAGCAAACCCATTGCAAACTTGAATACTTGCAAGTCGTCTTAATTTCATTGATTATATACACTCTGGGGCCCTAATTCCTCTTCTAGAGTTCTCTCTAATGACTCATCTAAAGCTATGTACACACAGGACCAGCAACTCAGTAGCTAGAAAAGATACTTTTTATTACTCAACTAGCTGAGGGGGCAGGTGAGAAAAATTAAAAGATGTAAACACGGGTAGACCCAACATACCCAGATTTCACGATTTTGTTAAAAGCTTGTTTTCATAATTGCATCATGGTGGTGGTGTGCCGTGGAGTCAGTTGCAACTCATAGTGACCCTCAATAATATATATAGCTTCATCTTTCTCCCTCAGAATGACTGGTAGTTTCGAACTGCTTACCTTGAGATTAGCAGCCCAGCTCGTAACCACTACATTACCAGAGCTTCTTATAATAGCATTAAAGGGTTCTAAATGTGTTTACTACTAGATTCTTTTAAAAATCCAAACCTGCTGCCATCAGGGGGATTCCAATTCATGACAAGCCCACGGAATTCATAGTAAAACTGATCCATTGCAAATATCAATAATTTGCCAACACTTAAAGCAAATACGATTTGTTAGTGAATTTCTATGTGTCAGATCAAGTACCTTAACATAGTTAATCCTCAAATGTTCCATTTAAAAATAATGTTCTTATATTCAATTTATAAATGAGAAAACTGAGACTTAAAGAAGTTAAATGTTTGAGGCTGTATAGTAGGAAGAAGCATGTACTAGATCCAAATGTAGGTCTGTTTGTTTCTATAACTTGGACTCTAAGCTACATTCTTCAAGTAAAATTATAGCCACATTAGAAACCATTATACACCCACACTTTCCAACTGCCAATGAGTTTTCTCAACAGATAAGTATCTTTATGGATTATGCTTTCAACAGATGTCTTTCTACTTTTGGCCCATGAAACACCTCTGATAATAACTTGAATCAGTCAGTGAGTCAGTCATAAAATATTTATTGAGTACCTAGTGAAAGCCCTGGCATGGTGCTATATAATAAACACTAGACTGCTAACTTGGAAACTATATAGAGAGTCACTATGAGTTGGAACCTACTAAATGGTACTTAACAACCACAACAAAAGCCAGGCACTATTCCAGATCTTAGAGATACAGATGAGAACTGGACAGGCAGAGTGTCTTCACTCAGGGAATCTCTGTTCTAGTGGGTGTGGGGGACAGTCAACATGTAAACAAACACATAACATTGTGTCAGACGCTAATAAGTAGAGTAATGTGCTGGTGGCATTAAAGTCATCAGAGAAATCCTTTCTTAGGAGGAGACATTTGAGTTGTGAGTAAATTGATAAGTGTTCATGTGACAATGTTGGAGTGGGCTAAAGTGTTTCAAGAAGGAAAACACCTGAAACTTGAGGTGGCTGAGGCTTGCAATAACCTCCTGTGAACCTACAGATTAGTAAACAAGGAAAAGGTTAGTGAGATGAAGGGGGACGAGATTGAAGAGGTGGGCAGGGTCAGGTCCTGAAGTTCTTACAGACCACGCAAATGGTCTCACTTAAGAGGAGTGCTTAACCTTTGTAAATGACTTTTTTAAGCGGATAGTTCAAGATTTTTAGATGGCATTAATTTGATTAACGCTGTTTTGAAAATGTAGTGTGAATATGTATGGACAATATGGTAAGTGCATGGAAGAATTTTGGAATTTTCAGGTATTGCAATTGTCTCACTGCTTATAATGGAGCAGAGTCAATTGAAAATGAAATTTAAAAATAAAATGAGAGAAAAGATCAGTTAGTCTATCACCCTCATAGTGATTGTTAATAGTTGCAACCACCTTTTTTACATATTACTAATTTGAAATATCTATTCATTAAGATTGTAATATTCTGTCAAAATGTAGAACAGTTGGACATATCAATTTCTTCTTATCTTCACCTTATCACTTAGATGGAATAGTGTTATTTATTAATTCACAGAAGCAACAAATAGTTCTTGAGTTATTTCCATGTGTTGGAACTATTCGAGGTTGGTTTCACCTATATTCACCCTTTGGTAGAGGTAGCCACAAATTTATGCAATTTAGTCTCAGAAAGATTAAGAAATATCAACAAGATCACAAAATCAGAAAGTGGTGGTCCTGTGATTTCAATTTATACTGTTTCCCATAGGTTCTAGGAGAGCACGAATATAACTGAGTTTTAATATAATTAAATTTTAATACAATGATTCTCATCTTAAGATTTCTATTTTATACATTACAAAATGCATCAAAAATAAATATGTATGCTGTAGCTGACTGTCAAAAGGCATGGCAGGGGATGGTGCACGATGGCGGATTAAACAGACCCTCTATAACAAAGATGCAGAAAATCAAATGAAACTGATGCAGATGAGAGATAGTCCTGGGACACTGAGCTTCAAATGAAGTGCTAAAAAAGTGAAGCAAATGCTTACTAGGAGAAAAAGCTGAACAAATATTGCAAAAAAAGGAGACAGACTGATGACCTGTGCTGGCCACACAGATGTGGTGCAGTCAGCTTAAGCTTTCGTGAGCACTTTCAGAGATAAGAGAGCATACTGACATTGCAGAAATATACAGTTACCTGGTGGAGATAAAGTTGCATTTTTTTTCTTGTTTTCCTGGTGACCAAAGTCGTGGCAAATCCCCACCCACATACACCCCCAGCGAAGTTTCCAAAGCTCCCTCTCTCCCATGGGTCAGAGCAGCATGGAGGTGAGCGGCTCAGTGTGGGCCCCATCAAAATGAGAAGGGAGCTATCTGCATCAACCACAAGCATCTAAATTAAGATGAACCCTGGCCAATCCTGGACTAGTCCTAATAGGAGAAGCAGCTGAACAGACATGTGTGGGAAAGGGGTGGGTGGGGAAAGGAGGCAGGTGGTTTTTGCCAGCTGACCAGGTATGGCTCAGCCATCTTGAACATTCAAGGGCAGCTATGAAGGCAAGAGGGTGGTTGGTGGTGCAGAGGGATACTGCTAATCAGTGGATAGAAAGGTGTAACATTTGTTTCTTGTACCCCACATTACCTTGGTGACCAGGAGCATGACCAGCCCTCATCTATATATACTTCCAGTGAAAGTTCTGCTCTCTGGGTGGCTGGAAGCACATCAAAATGTGTGGGGAGCTAGCAGCAAAACGTCTGGCTCCTGGAATCAGGTGTGTCCTGCTCCAGATCTGCAGAGCTGACCAACCTTAAACCACCAGGACATACCTTTGACTGTCCTCTGGTATGGAAACACCCTGATCCTCTAGCTGCTGTGTGATCTGGATGAATTACTTCCAGATTGGGTGCCAAAAACAAACAACTAGTCCTACAGGAACTCCATCAATGGCTAGAACACCACTGCCTCATCCCTACCCACCCACCAAATGAGGTCCTTGGCTAGCAGAATACCCCAGAACTTTTTCCTCTCTGGCTTGGCACCTGGCCTGTTTTTTTTTCCGTTCACTATCTTTGTTTAATCTTTCTTTCTCTTCTTCCTTTCTATAACTAGTCTTTCATTTTATCCTTTCTATCTCTGCTTTCATTTCCCAACTTCTGCTGCTTCTTTATTTTTCTTCTTACCTTTCCAACTGCTATACACTTAATCAATGACAACGACCAACATCAGCCAGTCCCATCCTAAACTGAGCTGCATGAATGGTGCACATGTTTCCATTCCTGAATCACACCCACTAGAAGGCCGTTGATGAGTGTTTAAGAATACTTCAACATATGAAAATCAATTTAATACAAGTACAACACCACAGTTTCTCAGTTCTCCTGGTGACCAAGGGTGTGGCAAGTCCCCACCCACATTCACCCCCAGACCATTTCTGTCTACACTAAGAAACAAGACACAATGGCTAAAACATGTGACCAAGAGGAAAAACTGGAAAACAATTTTCAGGGGGGAAAAAAATGGCACTATCTGAAAAGAAATTCAAGAAAATGATATTTAGATCTATCCAAATAGTAACAGAAAGATCAAGGAAAACAAGGAAGAATTCAGGAAAACATACAGGAACAAACAAATAAAATAAATCAAGGATTGGAGAAAATGTAAACCTGCAAATAGAAATCTAGAAGATTAATACTAAGATTTCAGAAATGGAGAATTCATTGAAAGGGCAAAGGAGTAGATTTGAATCAATGGAAAACTGAAGTAGTGAGTTAGATGATAAATCTCCCAACACTAGTAAGCTGGAAGAACAATAAAAATATAAAAAAAAGAGTGAAAAAATCCAAAGAAAGCCTAAGATTCATGTGGGACAACATGAAGAAGAATAACTTGAAGGTGACTAGAATTCCAGAACAGGAAGAGACAAAGAAAAGCACAGAAAGAAGACAGTTGAAGAGCTGTTGGCAAAATTTCCCTAGTCCTGGTGTGGTGTTGTGTGATACAGCACTGGACTGCAAAGTCAGTTTGAACCACAAGGTTGGTGGTTCAAACTCATTAGCTGTCCTTGGAAACCCTATACAGGGTTGCTATTAGTTGGAACTGACTCGACAGCACTTAACAACAACAATAACAATCATCACAAAAGAGGAGAAGCTAGGCATTCAAGAATACACATGAACTACAAAATGGACAGACTTCCAAAGAAAATCACCAAGACATGTCATAAGCAAACTCTCCAAAATCAAAGACAAGGAATTAATCCTGAGAGCAGCTCAAGAAAAATTAAAAGTTATCTACAAAGGATAAGCAATAACATTTAACTCTGATTTCTCAGCAGGAGCTATGCAAGAAAGAAGGCAATGGGATGATATATAAAAAACTCTGAAAGAAAAATGCTGTCAACCAAGAATCATATACCCAGAAAAACTGTCCCTCAAATTCAGCGGCAACATTAGAACATTTCCAGACTAACAGAAATTAATGGAATTTATAATAACCAGCTCAACTTTATAAAAAATACTAAAGGTATTCCTTAGGACTGAGAACCATCAACAGAAGACAACAGACTGAGACTGATATACACAGCAACACCACTCAGAATCCTATCCAGGCATAGAAGTATTCAAAATAAAACAAACATACAAGACTGAAAATCAGAACCAGAGATATCAATTTATAATGAAGACAGCTACAAAGCAAAAAGAGGAAAATGTGTAGTTATAGAAATTCCAAATGGCAAAGAAGTCACATAGATTTCAAGATAAAACAGACTTTTAAACTGAGGAAGAAAGTGATAAATTACAGGATAACATCAAAGATAATTAATACACCTTCACATCAAATCATGAAAAAGGATATTCATAAAGATTTAGTATCAGGTTGCTAACTTCAAAGTCAGCAGTTCGAAACTATCAGCTGTTCCACGAGAGAAAGATGCTCCCATAAAGATTTACAGCCTCAGAAACCCTATACAGGGTCACTGTGAATCAGAACTGACTCCACGTCACACAACCACCACAACTAAAACAACAACGATGAAGAAACTGACAGGAAAATTCACAAGTAAAATGAACTTCAAACAGAAAATTATGTGGGACAAAGAAAGTAGCTGCATCACACACACACACAAATTCAGCAAAAGTGGCTGCAATCAATTCACACCTATTGATAATCACACTGTACGTCAATAAAAACAAAAGCTGGAAAATAATATATATTAAGCTAAGAGCAATAAAAAATGAACAGGAATGGCAATATTAATTTCAGATAAAATAGACTTTAAAGGAAAAACTAGCATAAGAAACAAAGAAGGACGTTATCTCATGATTAATGGGTCAACTGAGCAAGATGATCTAACCATAATGAGTATATATGTTCCCAATGAAAGAGCCTCAAAAGACAAAAATCAAACTCTAACAGAATTGAAGAAAGAAATAGCTCTGCAATAATAGTAAGGGATTTTAATACACAAATTTTGATAAAGGACAGAACTAGAAAGAAACTCATCAAAGACACAGAAAAACTAAACAACATAACCAACTTGAATTCATAAATTTATAAAGAACACTCAATCCAACAATAGCACAATACAGATTCTTTCCCAGTGCACATGGAACGTTCTGCACAAAACAGGCTATATATTAGGCCACAAAGCAAATCTACATAAAATTTAAAACACTGGAATACCACAAAACATCTTTTCAGATCACAATGTTGTAAGATTAGAAATCAACAATAGGAAAACCAAGGGGAGAAAAGCAAATGCATAGAAATTGTGGGTTAAAGCACTGGACTGCAAAGTCAGTTTGAACTGCAAGGTCTGTGGTTCAAGCTCATCAGCTGCTCCTTGAAAACCCTATACAGGGTCGCTATGGGTTGGAACCAACTCAAGAGCACTTCACAACAACAACAACAAAAGTTACTGGGTATTAGAGCAAATAAAAAATGAAATAAAAATTTCCTTGAATCAAATGAGAATGAAAACACAACATAAACAAAACCTTTGGGACACAGCAAAAGTAATACTTAGTTGGCAATTTATAGCAATAAGTGCACTCATCTAAAAAGAAGAAAGAAACAAAATCAACACATCAATGTAACATCTCCAAGAATTAGAAAAATAGTCACAATGTAAGCCTACATCCATCAGAAGAAAATAAATAATAAATATTCTAGCAGAAATAAATGAAATAGAAAAGAGAAAAACAATAGAAAGAATTAACAAAATAAGAAGTTGGATCTTTGGAAGGATACTAGGCAAACCATTGGAAATCTAACCAAAGAAAAGGAGGAGATACAAATAACATGCATGAGAAATTATATGGATGATGTCATCACAGAGCCAATTGCTATATAAAGAATAATAACAGAATACTATGAAGAATTGTACTCCAGCAAATTTTAAAATCTAGAAGAAATACACATATGTTTAGAAAAATGCAACTTACCAAAGCTAACACAGAATAAAGTAGAAAACTGGAACAGACCCATAACAAAAGAATGATTAATTAGGTCATTTTAAAAACGCCCAACAAAAAAGTCCAATCCAAATGGCTTTACAGGTGAATTCTTCCAAACATTCAGAGAAAAACTGACATCAATCCTACTCAAACAATTACAGGACATAGAAAAGTATTGACAACTTTCTAACACATTTTATGAAGTATGAAAAACCCTCATGCCAAAGCAAAGACACCAAGAAAAAGGAAAATTATAGACCAATATTTGTATCCAACATAGATGTAAAAATTTCTCAACAAAATCATAGCCAATAGAATTCAACAATATATAAAGCATAATACATCATTACCAAATGGAATTAATATCAGGGTTGCAAAGATATTTCAATATTGGGAAAACAATCAATGTAAACCATCACATAAATAAAATAAAGGAAAATAACCACATTACTATATTGACTGATTCAGAAAATTCATTTGACAAAATTCAACATTCATTCCTAATAAAAACACTCAACAAAACAGGAATAGAAGGGAAATTTCTCAACATAATTAAGGATATATATACAAATTCAACAGTCAACAATACTTTCAACTGAGAGAAACTGAAAGCATTCCTTTATGAACAATTAACAGACATAGATGCCCTTTATCACCATAACTATTCAATGGAACAGTTCACCACAAGTCCATCAGTTTGTCACACTGTGGTGGTTTGTGAGTTGCTGTGATTCTGGAAGCTATGCCACAGGTATCTTATATACCAGCAGGGTCACCCACGGTGGACAGGTTTCAAATGACCTTCTAGACGAAGACAGACTAGGAAGAAGAAGAGAGGAAATACTTCCGATATTTAGTCACTGAAAATCTTATGCATAGCAAAGAAACACTATCAGGTATAGCGTCGGAAAATGAGCCCTTCAGGTTGGAAGGTACTAAAAATGTAACTGGGGAAAAGTTGCCTCCTCAAAATAGAGTTGACCATGATGACGCAAAAGGAGTAAAGTCCGTGGGAACAAAGCCCTCTGGACCTTCATTTGCGCTTATGAGGCACAACTAAAAATGAACAGAAACAGCTGTAAACACCCACTAATAATCGGAATATAGAATATATGAACAATGAATCTAGGAAAATTGAAAATTGTCAAAAATGAAATGGAAGGCATAAACATTGATATCTTAGGTATTGGTGGTGGTTATGTGCCGTGGAGTGGGTTCCAACTCATAGCGACACTGTACAGGTTTTCTGAGGCTATAAATCTTTATGGGAGCAGAAAGCCTCATCTTTCTCCTGCAGAACAGCTGGTAGTTTCGAACTGCTGACCTTGTGGTTAGCAACCCAATTCGTAAACACTACGCTACCAGAGCTCCTTATCTTAGGCATTAGTGAGCTGAAATGGACTGGTATTCGTCATTTTGAATCTGACAACCATATGGTTTACTATGCCAGGAATGACAAATTGAAGAGGAATGGTGTTGCTTTCATTGTTAAAAAGAACATATCAAGATAAATTATGAGGTACAATGCTGTCCGTGACAGGATAATATTCATGTACCTACCAGGAAGACCAGTAAATACCACTATTATTCAAATGTATGCACCAACCACTAAAGCCAGTGAGGGTGAAATAGAAGAATTCTACCAACTTCTTCAATCTGAAAACTGATCAGACATGCAATCAAGATGTATTGATCATTACTGGTGATTGGAATGCAAAGGTTGGAAACAAAGAGGAAGGATCAGTAGTTGGAAAATA
>NW_006408730.1:1768888-1774644 GCF_000296735.1 Chrysochloris asiatica | reverse complement strand
ATGGTATTTTCAATAACTTCATATGCATGCAAAAGCTGGACAGTGAATAAGGAAGACCATAGAAGAATTGATGCTTTTGAGTTATGGTGTTGGAGGAGAGTACTGAAAGTGCCATGGGCTGTCAGAAGAACCAATAGAAGTGCAGCCAGAGTGCTCCTTGGAGGCCAGGATGGCCAAACTTCATCTCTTATACTTCGGACATGTTGTCAGGAGGGACAAGTCACTGGAGAAAGATATCATGTTTGGTAAGGTGGAAGGTCAGAGATAAAGAGGAAGACCCCCAGCGAGATGGATTGGCAAAATGGCAGCATCAATGGACTCATGCATGGCAACAATTGTGAGGTTGGCCCAGGACAAAGCAGTGTTTCGTTCTGTTGTGCTTAGGGTCACTATAAGTCGGTACTGACTCAATGGCATCTAACAATAACAACAAGAACAATTCAATGGATGTCTTATCCAGAGTAATAAGGCGAGAAATGGAAATAAAAGGCATCCAAATTGTCAAAGAAGCAAAACTCTCCCTCTCTGAGAATGATATGATTCTACGCATAGAAAATCCCAAAGAGTCAGCAAGAAAATTATTATAACTCATTGAGAGAGTCAGCAAAGTGGCAGGGTACAAAATCCATATACAGAAGAATGAAGAAGACAGGTGAAGAAACAGGGAGGTACGTAAGGATTAAAGGGGATAGAGGTAAATAGTATTATATATACAACCCTGGAACAACAGTGTTCTGTGTTAGATACAAGGACAGATACACAGGCTGAATAGGTATTGGAGGGAGACAGGGAGTATGTTGTTATTGTTAAGCGTCATCAAATTGATACCAACCCATAGCAACCCTATGCACAACAGAACGAAACACTGCTCAGTCCTACGCCATTCTCACAATCGTTGCCACACTTGAGTCAATTGCTGCTGCCACAATTCATCTTGTTGGGGGTCTTCCTCTTTTTCACAGACTCTACACTTTACCAAGCATGATGCCCTGCACCAGGGACTGATCCCTCCTGAAAATATGTCCAAAGTATGAAAAATGAAGTCTGCCCATTCTGGCTTCCAAGGAGTATTCTGGCTGTACTTCTTACAATATGGATTTGTTTGTTCTTCTGGCAGTCTAAGGAACTTGTAATACTCTCCTTCAACACCATAACTGAAATGCATCAATATTTCTATGCTCTTCTTCATTCATTATGCAACTTTCACATGTATATGAAGCTATTGAAAATACCATGGCTTGGATCAGGCACATTTTAGCCCTCAAAGTGACATATTTGCTCTTGAACACTTTAAAGAGGCCATGCATAGAAGATTCTCCTAATGAAATATGTAGTTTCATTTTGTGACTGTGGCTTGTATGTGTATTGATGGTTGATCTGAGCCAAATAAAGTCGTTGACTTCAATATCTTCTCCATTTGACTTGATGTTCTTTATTGATCCAGTAGTGATGATTTTTGTTTTCTTTACATGGAGGTGCAACTCATACTAAAGGCTGTAGTCTTTGATCTTCATCAATAAGTATTGTAAGTCCTCTTCACTTTCAGTAAGCAAGGTTGTAACATCTGCATTATCGCAGTTTGTTCTTCCAAACCTGATGCCTTGTCCTTCATCATATAATCCAGCTTCTCAAATTATTTGGTCATCATACAGATTAATAAGTATGGTGAAAGAATACAACCTTGGCACACATGTTTCCTGATTTTAAACCATTCTGTTTGAACGATTACCACTTGGTCTGTGTATAGGTTCCTAATGAGCACAAGTGTTTCAGAATGCTCATTCCCCGCAATGTTGTCCATAGCTTGTCATGATCCACACAGTTGAGAACCTTTGCATATTGAATAAAGCACATGTAAACAACTTTCTGGTATTCTCTGCTTTCTTCCAGGGTGTACGACATTAGCAATGACATCCCTCATTTATGTCCCTGTCTGAATCTGTTCCCTATCAATGTAGTGTTGCAGTAATTTTTGAGTTCTCTTTAGCAAAATTTTGCTTGCAAGAGATATTGATGATATTGCCTGATGATTTCTGTATTCTGTTGGGTCTTCTGAGACCAGAAAAATTACCTGGCTACTACACACAACTTCTCTGAAAAGGATCACATAAAAAGGTACTGGCAAGAGTGGGAGAAAACGTGGAGCAAAACTAAAAAATATGTTAAAAAAAAACAAAAAACAAGTCTAGTCTTACTGGTCAAAAGGACACTGGAGGAACCCAAGACTGTGGCCCTTGATCAACCCTAAGGTCTAGAACTGAACCTACCCTTGTGACCCAACTGTCAGCCAAGCAGAATATAGGTATATAGGGAGGACAGCAACATTAGTAAGGTATACTCAACATGGAATGATCAATCATTTAAAACCAAAGGGCAACATTTACCTAAAAGCAAAGATTAGAAAGAATAGGAAGAAGGATGGAGTGGAACTAGGAACTACAGGGAGGAAGTAGGATAACTTGTTAGATGGAGAGGATTGCAATCACTGAGATGAAACAAAGTGAATGTGTAACTTGTTGAATGTAAAACTGATGGTCTTCTCTGTAAAGCTTCACTTGATTCATAATAAACAGTTAAAAAACAAACATCCATAACAGATAAAAATTAAAATTCCTGCTCTATATCATTCTAATATCTAATATCATTATAATAGAGATATTCCCAAAATGCTGCAGGCACACAGAAGGGACAGAGCTTTATGGAAATGATGACATTAGAGTGTGGGTGGAAGGATCATGAGAGGAACAGAGGAGGGAAAGGAGGGCAAAGGAAACAGTTCAGGGACTGGCTCTTACGGGGCTGAATCATGACATGTCCAGTAGAGATTGGCTGGAGATAAACCAAGAAAGGGACTTCAGCCTCAGATCATGCTTGACATTATATGTGATATTTAATGGATTGGGCATTATTTTAGGGTAGAAGAGGAGCCATTAAAGGTTTTTGTATTTTTTTTTAATTTAGGTGTTTTAGTAGGTAATATGTAAAGTTCTGTGTTTTAGAAATAATGTTCAATAGTTTAATACAGAAATGAAGCTTTCCTTGTCTCGACTTGCTATAAGATCATACAAAGATATGAATTCCAGGTATTGAAATGTAATTTTAAACTCATTCTCACTTCATCTCCACCTCACCTCAACCCCACTGCCAGGTTGCTGCTTACCTTGATCCTGTGTACCAGAGGAGCAAACAGAAAAACAAAGAGCTCCACTGTAGCCATGGAGTTCTGGAAAATCTTCCTTCGGTTGTTCTCTTCTTCGTCGTTGGTACTGCTTTGCAAAGGTTGCCCTGGGGAACCCTGGTTTTCAACCTGGTGGATGAAAGCGCTGCTGCTGCCACCCCAGCTGGAGCCTCGGTCTGTGCCCCCAAAACGCTCACTGTTGCAGTCCTGGGGAGCTTCCAGGAGCATCCAGTGCAGGGTGTGAAGGAGTTTTGTCTCAGCAACACCTAGTTTATCCTGGTGACCTGCATGGGACAACCATACAGTTAGGTTGATGCAAAGTCAAGCTGCCCAGAACAGTTGTTTTCTGTTTTTTTGTTTTTAAGTTTTTATTGTGATTTGAGTGAAAGTTTGCAGGGCAGATCATCAGTTTAACATTCAACAAATCATATACTCTTTCATTACAATGATTATAATCCCCTCCATGTACCTTCAGTTAACAGTATTTCTCTCTATTCATTTTCGCTCCTTTTTTTTTTTTCAACACTCAGACATATATAATAATTTAAACCACCAAAAGGCACATTCTGCAAGCCTGCCTTCTGGCTGCCAGTTCTTAGTCCCTCTCTTTCCATGAATCTAGAATCCTCAGCTGTTCTTTCTTCCTGTGTCCCCATCTCTGCCTCCATCTCTGGTGTCCCTGCTTCTCTGGATAGGGTGCCACATTCTGCTTATGCTCTTCTCCCTTGATGATCCTAGGGTCCTCTGGAACAATTGATTTTAACCTTGGGTCTGGGAAGAACATTCTTACTTTGCTCTGTGGCTCCATTTCCTGGGAGCTACTAACACTTTTCTGTACTTCTTACTACTGCAGGGCTGATTCTGATATTTTGGGGCTTTCTAAATCCCTGCAGGACCATATACTGCCCATAGGGATGGGAACAGCATGCATCTCATCTCTTTAGTCAGATGCCTATATATACTTCCAAACAGTATGGGCTAAGCGTATAGGCTCTAAAGTTAACAACTGTTATAATTTAGACAGAGTGACCTGAAAAGGCCTCACTATAGAGGAAACATCTGGACAGACCCAAATGAAAGAAGAGAGTGGGATGGGGAAAAGCATGTGCCCTAATATGGAGTAGATGGCTAGAGCATATTGCTGTATGAGAAACGCAATCTTCAAGCATGTGAGCACATACTCATACAGCACTACAAAGTTGGGAAAGTCTGAAAGGATCCATGCCAAATTCATAAAAGTGCTTGCTCTGAGAATTGGAAAGGCAAAGGGGATAACCCAAGCTGGGATCCATCTGGAGTGAGTGGGAGTCTTAAGCTTGTTATGGTAGTTTGATGTTAAAAAGAGATTATATTCAAGTATTATTTATAATTTTTTTAAAGTTCTAGACAAAAGAGCTAGTTTCATCATCTGTCAAATGGGGATAATAGTGGAACTAAAGTGATGGAACTATGAGACTTCAATGATGTAATATGGGCCAAGTTTCTGGAAGAAGAGTAAGGACTCAGTACACATTTCTGTTGTGTACTGTGTGCACGAAGGAGGAATGGTATGTCATGACAAGCAAAGCACCAACCTAGCTTGTTCCTGTTTGAAAGCAGGGTTGCAGTACAGTGGAGGACATGAGGCAAAGCGGCTTGCACCAGTTCCCATCTGGAAATGCTCTGTATGGCTTCAGAGAGGGCAGGAGAGAGGCCATGAAGCTTGTTTTCTACCAGCACTCGTTCGAAGGACTGCAGATTCAAAAACAAAGCATATTAATTAGGGAAATAGAGACTAATTGGTGGAGAAATAGACACCAACGTATTGTATATCTCAAAAGATGCAAATAACTGGATGCAGTTCTGTAGGGGATGTACTCATTTGCATTTCGGTGTATATGCAAGTCAGTATGTCCATGATAATTTCCTATTATCTACCTATTTACAAGAAATTATCACTCCTATTATCAACCTATCTGTAGAAGTCGTGTTGTGGCACTGTGGGTTAATGTGCTGAACTGCAAAGTCAGTTTGAGCCATAAAGTAGGTGGTTCAAGCTCACCAGACACTACTAGGAAACCCTATACAGGGTTGCTATGGGTGGGAACTGACTTAACGGCACAAAAGCAACCTATTTTCAGGATGTTGATCTAATATATATGGCTTAAATTGCTATATGGTTTTTATTTCCATCAAAATGAGCTTTCTTGGACAAAGAATACAACACATTTAACATCATGAGACATTTATAAGCAATATTTTACAAACTATTGCAAGATCACCCAACTACAGAGCAAAGTGAGATTGCTAACTTTTTGTTTATGTGTCTTGAGAGTGAGAATTTATGTCAGTATTCAACAGGTGCTAACTAAAAATACAATCTTTACAAGAAATTTGATTTTGTGGTCTCTGGTTTACCCTGTGGCCCCAGTAATGATATGGCACAGGGCACTCCTTACCTAATGTTTGGTACCATAGAAGAAGTCAGTGTATAAGACAATAAAGGAAGAAAGGGAGGGAGCAGAAAGATAGGAAAGAGTAGAGGAAGGATGGATGCAGAGAGAAAAGGATGGAAGGAAAGAAGGAAGAAAGTCATTTT
>NW_006408730.1:1761377-1768553 GCF_000296735.1 Chrysochloris asiatica | reverse complement strand
GGCACTTAACAACAACTTAATGGGACAGTTTACTTTGTCCTATATTGTCCTACAGAGAGTCACGAGGAGTCGGAATCAACTTTCCAACAAAAGGTATTCTGGTTATATATTCCTGAGTATTTTATTAAGTGCTGCCAAGTCAGTTCTGACTCATAGCAACACAGTATTGGGTTTCCAGGGTGTGACAGGTAAGTTTAAACTGCCAACTTTGTGGCTCAAACCAACCTTCTAGTTCTGTGGTTATCCTACAACACCACACCAGGATTCCATTCCCTCTATCCCATCCTTGGTAATCATTAATAAACTGTAGTCTCTATACATTTGCCTATTTCATATAAGTGACCTCATACAATATTTAACCTTCTGTGTCAGTCTTCATTTTTTGTTCATATTTTTGAGTGAAGAAAGGATATCACTATAAAGCAACAGGAAACCTGTGGTTACTAAATATTAGAATAAAGTTAATAAACATTTGAATTCTATGAACCGACCATGAGTGGTATTTTGTGCCCTCAGTGGTGAAGAAAATTGTTTGTACCCTGTAGAGTGATCACCACATAAGTCCCAAAGGTTCAAACTGTATTCTTGAATTATTAGAATGCTTGAGACAAATACCTGGCTTCAAAAAGTTCATAAAAATATTCTATTATTTTTTATTTCATTTTTCCATGAGCATTTGGAAGTCCTCTTGTATTTACTTACACACTTAAAAACAATTTATTTTTACCATAATAAGTAAAGATACACTGATGTTTTGGTAAGGAACACAGTCAGAGAGGGAGTCTTATGGTTTTTTGTTTTTTTTTTAAGAAATATGTAAATGTCTTTAGATATACTGGGGTGAAGATCCAAATACTTTTATTTTTGTTCTTTTCAACACTCAGGCATATATAATAATTTAAACCACCAAAGGGCACATTGTGCAAGCCTGCCTCCTGGCTGCCAGCTCTCAGTCCCTCTCTTTCCATGAATCTAGAGTCCTCAGCTGTTCCTTCTTCCCATCTCTCCATCTCTGGTATCCCTGCTTCTCTGGATAGGGTGCCACATACTGCTTGTGCTCTTCTCCCTTGATGATCCTAGAGTCCTCTGGAACAATTGATTTTAACCTTGGGTCTGGGAAGAATATTCTTGCTTTGCTCTGTGGCTCTGTTTCCTGGAAGCTACTAACACTTTTCTGTACTTCTAATTCCTGCTGCCGGCAGGGCTGATTCTGATATGCAATGTAAAGACTTATACATGAACTCCCGATTTTAATGACATTTGTGAAAATTTATTTCAATTTTGTTGGATGTTTTTATGTCTTATTTTCTTAATCTGTAAATTAGGAATTTGTAAGGTTATGAGATATTCTTAGAACTCAGGATAAGTAAACTCTATTTTGTAGCATGTTACTATAATTACTTTACACCTTTTACTTTCATGCTTGGAAAACATATACAGGGCATACACATTCAGATTTGCATAACTAGTTGAGTTGTTCATAGGCACTCTTCATAAGAACTTCCATTATGAAACAGTTACAAGTTTGTTGGTTAAGGATTTGACTTTTCATACTTGCCTGTGTAGAATCTGTCTCCTGATTCCCCTTCATTCTCCCACTCTTCCTTTTAATCTCTCTCCCCCAATTCTGCCACTATCTCAACTCTGGCCTGAGATCCTTTAGGTCTACTCTTCCCTTGGCTCCTCCTGTATCTCCCCCTCCTCCCTTCTTTCACATCATTATCCAAAACTCACATCAACAGGTAGGTCTTACCCACTTACACCTTATAAAATGAACCCCTACCTCTAATGCTACCTAGCCTCCTTGCTTAAATTTTCTTCATAGTGCTTATCACCACCATCTGACTATGTATTATACTTATTTGATGATGGCCTTCCGTATCTCACTAGGTTGTAAACTCTATACTTATTTTGATCCCTACCCTACCTCCAGCACCTAGAATAGGGCTTGTCATATAGGTGTTCAGTAAATACTTGCTGATTGAGGTAATTTATGCAGTTAATATAATTTAACATCTTTCTTTGAGTGCAAGTTGCCATGTAGCATATGGAATTAATCATTAAATGGAGAAAAAAACACTTACCACACAGGAGGCTTCATATTGCTTCCCCAGTTTAGGCCTCAAAAATGCACTGAAAAACCAGTAGAGACATTTGTTATAGACATAAGTAAAATATTATTAAAATATTCTTATATTTTTCAAGTATGATATGATTCTAGGAAACTCAAATTTCGTATCTCCCTATAGCTCACTAGTGAGCAGGTGTTGAACAGCTGATGAATATGCTTTTACATGTGTAATGATATTATAAACTAGATGTGGTCTCTATAATCTTCTGTGGCCGCTCATATCCTGAAGACTTACTCAGTCTCATTTACCAGTGGTTACAAGTGGTGCATCATGAAGTGCAAAGTCACATTAAAAACTAAAAAACAAAAACAAAGCAACAAAAAAGAAAAATATGACTTGTGTGTCATTATTTTCAGAATCTAATTTCCTATCTAGTAAATCTCTAAAATAATAATAATAAAGAAAATCTTGTTTTCTGTTAAATCGGAGAGATTCTAGGCCTTTCCAGGAAAAAGCAATCCCTTATCAAAAATCATTCTCCACTGGGGCTTTAAACATGAATATTATACTGGCTGAATACGAGCAAAAACGGTTAACAAGTGGGCATAGCAGTTATTCACCAAACAGGAGCTAGAAAAACAACAGGTCATCCAGCTGGATTACAGAAGGAGGAGGAGAGATAATTGGACGCAGGAGCACAGACAGTCATAATTATCTTCACCAGTTCCCCGCCCCCTCTGCCCAGGCTAACTGCCCTCCCGCCCCTTAAATGATGTATGCATTTATTTGACAACTGCCAATCTGCTTATCCTCAAACTTCATTGAAATATTAAAAAAAAAAAAAAAAAAAAGCGCGTTTTTAAGAGGGTTCAGAGAGCTTGCTTTCTAGCTCCAGAGAGAGAGCTGCAGGCTGTGTCGCGGCCTCAGAGGCGGCGGAGGCAACGAAGGCAGCGACCCGGGCGGTCCCGAGAGCGCCCCCAGGCCAGGGGAACCCGCCGTGCGCCCTCTGCGCCCCTCACCTGGTTTGCCGCCATAGGAAGGTCTGGATGGGCAGCGGGATGCCGCGGCCGCTGTCCTGCTCCTGGCCCTCAGAGCTCTTCCTCTTCACCATGATGGTGGCTCCCGAGAGTCCTACTGCAGGACCCAGCGCTGGCTCCTCGCTAGCCCCCGCCGCCGCCGCTTCCTCCTCCTCCTCCCGTTGCTCGCCCCAACTCTCATCCCCTCCTTCCCCGAAGCAGAGCTGGCTCTCTCCGCCCTGAACCCCAGTCTCTCTCCCCTTCCCCCACCCCTCCCCGTGCACGGAACATGGCTGCGGGAGGAGGGGAGGGTTGGAGAAGCCGCGGAGCGAGGAGGGGGGCGCTCGGAGGAGCTGTCCGCCTCGCCGCCCCCGCGCCCGCTCCTTGCTTTCAGCACCTCCCACTGTGGACAGCGGTCCGCGCCGGGCGGACTGGCGGGAGACTAGAGCCAAGGACAGGTTGAACAGTCTGGGAATGACTGAGAGGGTCCACGCTTCGCATCGCACGTCGGTCGATCCCCAGTTCGGCCTCTTCAGCCCGCAGGGCTCGTCCTCCCCTTTTTTAGAAGTGCACCCCAGGAATGTCCTCTGTCCTGCTTCCCAACCTTGGCCTCGGAAGAATTATTACGGTCTGGGGAGGAGGAGCTTTGGGAAACCGCAAAGCAGTCACTAACTCTAGCATCATTGGCACCTCTAGCAAAGAGGTCAGGAGTCTACCCTCGGGGTTTAGCAGGAGAAGCACATGAAAAAGATTAAAAGTGTAAACCGGGAAAGGAGGTAAGCTTGGCAAGTCAGAGGAAGCTTGAAAATTCTCTGATGTGAGGATGTATTTTAAATGGTAACCTCAAGAAACTAACCTTGCTTGTTTTGCCAAAGCTGGCATGCAGTACCCCCAAGCCAGTTATAAGCAGTTGTTATTTACAACCCCAGGAAGAATCATTGAATCATGTTAAGATTTGGTGTACTGTGGTCCATTTAATGCACTTGGATAATCTTGTTCACCCGAGTAATAGCTGCCATTTTCCTTCAATTGTCCTGAACCATGGTTGTGAAACCAGTTTGAGATAAGTAAATCAATTTATAGGATAGTGCAGATGTAGAATTAATAGGGCATTTTGTCCAATTGGGGCATGGAAAAGAAAAATAGATGAACAGTGCTTAAGAGCTTGGGTCTTGAGACATATACGACTTCAGTCCACCACCTACTAGACATACTATCTTGACATAATTAAAAACAAAACAAAACCCAAAAACTTACTTTTCTCTTTACACATATTTACTTGGATTATTTTATCTAATTCCATGGATTCAATTATATTTTATACCAAGTTAGCCACAAAACCAACCTATCTTACCTTGTTAACTCTTCTGAACTTTCTGTTCTAATAATACCCATTGGGATTTCTAGTAGGGACTTGAAAACTCATTAATGTTCCAATAAATCAAAACTAAACTCACTGCTGTTGACCCCACGTGTTGCTGAGCAGAACTGCTCCATAGAGATTGCTTGACTGTAATCTTTATGAGCTCTGGTAGTATAGTGGTTATGAATCAGGCTGCTAACCTCAAAAGTCTCACAATTTGAAACTACCAGCTGTTCTGTGGGAGAAAGATGAGGCTTTCTGCTCCCATAAAGATTTACAGCCTTGGAAACCCTGTACAGGGGTGCTATGAATCGGAACCGACTCCACAGCGCATAACTACCACCACCACCAATCTTTATGGATGCAGATCTCTAGGCCTTCTGGAGCATTGCTGTGTGGGTTCAAACGCCCACCTTTTTGGTTAGTAATTGAGGGCGATCTAGTTGCACAACCAAGGGCCCTTTAGTGCTTCCCCAAACATATAAAATAAGAATATGGTTCTGCTTGTCAATTTTTTTCCTTGAGATCACCATTTACTCAGTTACTGAAAATGGGAAATTTTGAGCTTGGTTAATATTTACTGAAGATTTAGTATAGTTCTGGAACATTCTTAATATCATTACAAGTATCCACTACAACTATTAGCATTTGTTGTTGTTGTTGTCAAGTGCTGTCGAGTCAATTCCGATCCATAGTGACCCTGTACAGGGTTTCCAACGAGTAGCTGGTGAGCTTGAACTGCCGACGTTGCTGTTCAAATGGCTTTGCAGTCTGGTGCATTAACCCACAGCTCCACACCAGGAAATCTCTATGAGGAATGTGGTACTATTAGCAGAATTCAGAGCTCTATGTAACTACATGAGAGCAAGTGTTAATATGTATATAAATATTCATCTCAAAACACTCTGCTAGCTAGCTGATTCCAACTCATAATGTTTCTGAGAACACAACTCTTTATGAGAGCAGAAAGTCTCATCTTTCTCCCTCACAGCAGCAGGTGGGCTTGAACAGTCAACCTTGCAGCTACCAGTCCAGTGTTTATCCTACAGCACCACCCAGGATCTTTTAAACACTCGTTTTGTTGTTAGGTGCGACCCAGTAGCAACCCTGTATAGTGTTTCCAAGGAGTGGTTGGTGGGTTTGAACCACTGTCTTTGTGGTTCAAACCTACCTGTGGTCAAGTTCTTATCCTACAATACCACACCAGGACTCCTCATAATAATAAATAAAACAATTTTTGGCAAGATCCCACTATTGCCCATAAGATGTTAAAAGTGAAAGATTATTGCTGTTGGACTGTTTCTAACAGTAAGAAGTGAGTGATGATTACATTGATGCTGCAGGTTTGGAGTTTGAAGAGAGAGGCCATACTTTGGGAATCATATCTACAATGAAGTTACTGAACTACCACATATCCTCGGCATGTATCCTCGGTGTATTTTTAGACCAAATATCTGATCTCCAAAAAGGGCAGTCTCGGTAATCCCAGTGGCCAGCAAAAAATCCCAAAGTCCATGGTCCATACACATCTAAGATACTTAGCTAGTTCACAAAGTATATCATGCTCTGATTTCATTTTATACAATTCTCCTTCTCTACTGTACTCCAGATACACTGGTCCCTCAGGGACCTTGCATTTGCTGGTCTGTTTTCTTCAAGATATTCAGATGGACTTTTCACCATTCAGGTCTCAGTCCAAATAAAACCACCTGATACAAGTTCCAAAAGCACCAGGAAAAAGAAAAAAGATTTAGAAAAATTGGACTTTATAAAACAAACAAAAAGTTTTTTGTACATCAAAGAGCATTATTTTAAAGTGAAAAGGCAAACTACATAATGCTATTCAAAATAAATTAAGAGCACCTACAACTGAACAACAGAAAAGACAAAAATCCAGTTAAAAGATGTTTGTTTTTGTTGATGGTGGTGCTGTTGAATCAGTTATGTTGTGACCCTACCCACACCAGAACAAAACACTGCCTGATACTGTGTCATCCTCAAAATTACTGCTATTTTTTAACCTATTGCTGATGCCACTGTGTCAATCCATCTTATATAGAGTGTTTCTCTTTTTAACCAATCTTCTAGTTTACCACGCATGATGTCTCCAGAAACTGATGCCTTCTGACTACATGTCCAAAGTCTGAGAGATGAAGTCTTGCCCCCCTGGCTTCTAAGGAGCATCCTGCCTGCACTTACTCCAAGACTTTTAATATTCGTCTCCAATACCATGATTCCCATGCTTTGATTTTTTTATGTTTTTTCGTATTCATTATTCAGTTTTCACATGAGGTGATTGAAAATCCTTGTCTTGGACCAGACACATCTTAGTCCGCAAATGGATAACACTACTCTGTAATGCCCTAAAGAAGTTCTTTGCAGCAGATTTGCCCAAACACACCCCATCATCCAATCTCTTGACTGCTGCTTCCATGAATATTGATTGTGGATTCAAGCATAAGGAAGTCTTTCAATATTTTCTCCATTTATCGTGGTTTTATTTATTGGTCCAGTTGTGAGGATTTTTGTTTTCTTTTTACTGAGGAGCAATTAAGACTGAAGGCTGGAGTCTTTGAGGTTGTTGTTGTTGTTGAGTGATGTCACACAGCAACGTTTCTGAGGAACAGCTGGTGAGTTTGAACCATCAACCTTTCAGTTCAAACCTAACTTAAGGTTGAGTGCTTATCCGACTGTGCCACACTAAGACTCTTATCATTAATATTTT
>NW_006408730.1:1755910-1760678 GCF_000296735.1 Chrysochloris asiatica | reverse complement strand
ACCATCAAGGGAGAAGAGCAGAGAGTGGGACCCTGTCCAGAAAAGCAGCGATACCAGAGATGGAGGCAGAGACGATGATGTGGAGAGATGGAGTGACTGGGAACTTTAGACCCAGAGAGGGAGACAGGCTGTGTGTTGATGACCAGGGGGAGGGGGGGGGTTTGCAGGTTGGGGGGCAGGAGGTTTGCAGGTTATATCCTTTGGTTGGCTGATGATGCATGGAGGGGATTGTAACCATGGCAATAGATTGATAGGATAAATGTAAAGCTAATGTTTTCCCATATAAACTATCACATAATTCACAATAAAACATTAAAAAAAAAAAAAAGAACCAATGGTCCTGAAGAAAGAAGTCCAAGCTGAACTGAAGGCATTGGAGAAAAACAAGGCTCCAGGAATTGACAGAATACAAATTGAAATCTTTCAACAAACTGATGCAGCACTGGAAATGCTCACTCATCTATGTCAAGAAATCTGTAAAACTGCTACCTGGACAGTCAATGGGAAAAGATACATATCTGTGCCCACCAAAGACGAGGTGACCCAACATAAGGCAGAAATCATCAAACAATATCATTAATATTATATGCAAGTAAAATTTTGCTGAAAATTATTCTACAGTGGTTGCAACAGTACACCAGCAGGAAACTGCCAGAAATTCAAGCCAGATTCAGAAGAGGATGTGGAACTAGAGATTCCATTGCTTATGTCAGATGGATCTTGGCTAAAGCAGAAAATACCAGAAAGATGATTCCATGTGCTTTATTGACTATAAAAAGGCTTTTTACTGACTGGGACCATCCACTTATTGTTGTTGTTGTTAAGTGCCATTGAGTTGGTTCCAACTCATAGTGACCCTGTGTAGGGTTCTTAGGAGCAACTGATGCATTTGAACCACTAGCCTTTAGTTCCAAACCAACCTTGCAGTCCAGTGCTTATCCTACAGCACCATATCAGAACGCCACTAGGATAGCTATTATTAATGTGGCATTATTTAAAAGGCAGAAAATAGTAAGTGTTGGTGAGGTTATGAAGAAATGAACCCTCATGCATTTGGAGTGTAAATATAAAATGGTTCAGTTGCTGTGAAAAATAGTTTCATGGTTCATCAAAACATAGAGCATAAGTTAAACATATAGTTGCTATAAATAAACAATTCCACTCCTGAATGCATACCCAAAAGAATTGAGAACATGGATTCAAAAAACCACTTTTACTCCAATGTTCCTAGCAGCATTATTTACAAAAGCCCAAAGTTGGAAACTACTCAGATGAATAGACAACCTAAATGTGGTACATTCAACTATGTAAAATAATGAAGTTCTGATACATGGTGCTGCAACTTGGATCAACTTTGGTAGTGTAGGATAAGCACTGTACTGCTAACCACAAGGTAGGTGGTTCAAACCCACCAGTCACTCTCCAGAAACTCTACCTATAAAGTGTTGCTACGAGTCAGACCAACAACAAATAAATAAGCCACATATAAAAGGACAAATAATTCATACAAACCACAAAGTAAATTTGTGTTTACTAGGGGCTAGTGGAAAGTAATAATAGGAAGTTATTGCTTAATGCAACACTCATGGAAGCACCAGTCAAGTAATCAAACGATGTATTGCATTAGGCAAATCTGCTGCACAAGACCTTTTTTAAGAGTTGAAGAGCAAAGATGTCAGGTTGAAGACTAAGGCGCACCTGACCCAAGCCATGGTATTTTCAATAACCTCATATGCATGCGAAAGCTGGACACTGAATAAAAAGGACTGTAGAAGAAATGATGCTTTTGAGTTATGGTTTTGGAGGAGAACATCGAAAAGTGCCATGGGCTGCCAAAAGAACCAAGAGATTTGTTTTGGAAGAAGTGCAGCCAGAGTGCTCCTTGGAGGCCAGGATGGCCAAACTTCGTCTCTCATACTTTGGACATATTGTCAGGCGGGACCAGTCGCTGGAGAAGGATACCATGTTTGGTAAGGTGGAGGGTCAGAGAAAAGGAAGAAGACCCCCAGCAAGATGGATTGGCAAAGTAGCAGCATCAATGGGCTCAAGCGTGGCGACAATTGGGAGGTTGGCCCAGGACCGGGCAGTGTTTCCTTCTGTTGTGCATAGGGTCATTATGAGTCGGTACCGACTCGATGGCACCTAACAACAACAACATTGCTTAATGCGTCCCTGTTTTTATGTGGAGTGATGACAAATATTGCAAATGGATACATGTAATGCTTATACAATTTTGTGAATGTAACTAATGTTCCTGAAACATACACCCACAAAAAAAATTAAAATAGGCCGGCCCACGGGGTCCAGACAACGGCTGTGGCGAAGGCTGAGTCTGCTCTTTGCGACCCAGCCGGTCCTCACTAGCTGCTTGGATTTAAGCGTTTGATCCACTACCTAGGCCTGGTCTCCTAGGTCTGTCGTGTCGGGGTTTGAAAAGAAATGGAAGAAAAGGAACGCTGTGACCGATCCCGTGGGGTCCATTTGCACTGAGGCCTGGCTGGCATTTGCAGGGGAAAACACAGCCAGCAAATCGTGGGTTTGGGAGGGCGGTGGGATGGGCAAGGAGGGTGAGAAAAGAGAAAGTCCTAGATTTCATGCTTTGGTTTAATAATTTTTTTTAACTGTACGTTTTGGCAGTGCTAGCGAAATACACGAAATTCAAGAGTTATTTTTCTATTGAGAAGAAAGAAGCGTTTTTGTTTTGTTTTTTTTTCCCCATTTTGATTCCAACTCTGTTTCCCACAGACAAAGCATAAATCATGGACACCAGAAAATAAAGTGGATCTCAGGAACGCTGCAAAGACTGAGGAAAATCATCCTCAGGAGGTAAGGCTGGGTGTTTTTTAGCCCTTTCTCGAACCTAAAACGAAAAACATGAGTTGCGTGCCATGGAAAGGAGACAAGGCCAAATTGGAATCCGCGGAGCTGCCCCAGGCAGCGCCCCCACAAATCCACCCAGAGAAGCAGCGCAGGGAGCTCTGTGCCCTCCATGCCCTCAACAACGTCTTCCAGGACAGCATTGCCTTCACCCAGAAAATGCTGCAAGACATTTTCCAGAGGTTATCTTCAAACACTATGGTGACGCCTCACACGGAGAGTATGCTAGGAAACAGGAACTACGACGTAAACGTCATCATGGCATCCTTCAAGCCAAAGGCTATGAAGCTATGTGGTGGGATAAGTGCAGGATGTCGGTGTCATCTCTCTCACTAATGTCTTTGGCTTCATCATCAGTTTGGCCGCCAGCCTGTGCTGGGGTCCGTTGAAGTTGCCTCTCAAAAGGCAGCACTGGATCAGCGTTCGAGAGGTAGAAGGTGCCTACTACAATCTCAACTCCAAACTCAAGATGCCTGAGTGGACTAGAGGCGAGAGCGAGCTCAGGAAATGTCTAAAATATCACTTGCGACAAAAGAATTGTGAACTCCCGCTGGTGGTGCGAGAAGAGGTGGAGGCCCTCCAGAGTTGGAGAGCTGATGTGGAACACAGTCCTGCCCAGTGCCCCGCCCCTCAGGCCCGTGGCCCTTGCCACTCCCTCAGATATCTCCTCGGGTTATTTCCCCCTGCCCACCCCCCCAGATTGGATAGTGCAATAGGACAGAAGGGCAGACTATTAGAAGAACCACCACCAGCGTTATGTGTTCTGGGAACACCAGCGTTATTTGTTGATAGGAACTTTGTGTGTTTAAGGTAAGCCATCGAATACCATGCTTTTAAGAGAAAGGAGGAGAAAGACTGGTGGATCCTAGTTAATTTTCTTCTGAGGACTTGACACAGGTTCTGGGGCCCACCAGTCACTGCTGCTCCAAACTCCCTTTCCTGGCAAGCCAGTAGGTTTGCAGACAGTTTGTGTAAAGCCATGTGGCCGGTTTGAAGGACGGAGAGCATTGGAGTCTCTCAGGAACCCATCTCTAAAACCCTAGCAGCAGTATGATATGCTGTCTCCAACCCTTAATGGGACCCCCTTCCATGATGAAGGCTGCTTTCTGGCCATCCTTGGTGTTTTATACGCTAGGCTGGGTGGTTAAGCCCTGAGATATCCTAGTGTGACAGGGATGCGCAAGATACCTAAAAAGGACACCGAGCAAAAGCGAAACTGGGGCAGGCGTGCAGTAGCAGGTTTTCAATAGCTCTCACTCCGGTTTTATTCCGACCATTTCATTACATTCATTTCTGTTTACCCGCTCTGACAAAATCAGGGGAAAGAATTCTGTGGTGAGCAAATTATGGTGAAGATGGCTGAGAGTTTAAGAGCAGATTTGCTTGTCACCAGAATGACAAGCAGAGAGCCCTCAAGCTGGATGGTTATGTGCACTGTGTGGTAGGACCTGGATATGTCACCTCTCTGGAGATTCCTTTACAGAGAATTGTAAATCTTAAATAGTTGTAGGCCACTTGTCCTTGTAACTTTGGAAAGAGAAACAGGAAGGGAAGTGAGTACCACTTGCCCCACACTGTCACTAGTGGTGTGGTTGCCTCAGACAAGTGGGTCATCCGGGAGGACCTGTCCAGTCCTCACATATCAGTGGTCTTGCCAGGTCTGGGGGCTGTCACACTGGCCAGATTTCTCGTTAGCAGCTGCAGAGCCAGCCTGGGGTTTGCATGTGGAGCCCAAGTCATCTTCACGGGACGAAGCTGAGGCTGTCTCCTCACAGTTACTGGAGTGCTTGTTTACACCAGCACTTTTCCCGCACAGGTATCTTTAATCCAACGAGGCTGCATTTTATGCTGAGTAGCAGAAGCCACCAAGCAGCTATTGCTTACACCTTCC
>NW_006408730.1:1722749-1755297 GCF_000296735.1 Chrysochloris asiatica | reverse complement strand
GAAATAGAAAATGTTATATTATTTCACTGCAATAAAATGCAGAAAATTATGACAATTAATAAACATTTGTGTGTATTCCCAATATACATCCATACCAATCCTAATGCCATTGAGTGGATTTAGAATCATAGAAACCCTATGTTATTGTTAAGCACCGTTGAGTAGGTTCCAACTCATAGCAAGTCTGTATAGGGTTTCCTAGGAGTAGCTTGTAAGTTTGAATTGACACCTGTGGTTCAGTGCTTATCCTACCACGCCACACCAGGACTCCCTATGTTATGGTTAAGTGCCACTAAGTTGGTTATGACTCATAGCAACCCTGTATAGGGTTTCCAAGTAGCAGCTGGTGGGTTTGAACCACCGACCTTGTGGTTTACTGTCCAGTGCTGATCCTACAACACACCACAGAGCAAAACTGCTTCTTGGGGTTTCTAAGACTGTAAACATTATGGAATCAGACAATCTCATATCTCTCTCCCTTGAGGTAGCTGGTGGTTCAAACCACTGGCCTTGCTGCTAGCAGCCCAGGACTTAACCCACTGCTACACTAGGGGGCCATAGTTCTCACTGTATTGTCATTAGGTGCTGTAGCGTTGGTTGCAACTCATAACAACATATAAACAAAAGAATGAAACACTGCCCAGTTCTCCACCATACTTACAATTGCTATTACACTTGAGCCCATTGCTGCTGCCACTGTGTCAATCCACCTCCTTGCATGTTTCCCTCTTTTTCACTGGTCTTTCACTTTACCAAGCATGAGGTACTTCTCCAGGGACTGATCCCTTCTGATAATGTGTCCAAAGTATGAGAGATGAAGTCTGGCCATCCTAACTTCTAAGGAGCATTCTGGTTATAACTTCTAAAACGAATTTGTTTGTTCTGGTGGTCAGTCCATGGTACTTTTAATACTCTTCTCCAACACCATAACTTGAATGTATCAATTCTTCTATGTTGTTGTTGTTGTTAAGTGCCATTGAATCGGTTCCAACTCATAGCGACCCTGTACAGGGTTTCCAATGAGCAGCTGGTGAGCTTGAACCACCGACCTTGCAGTTCAAACTTCTTTGCAGTCTGGTGCACCACATTTGTTGTCCACTTTTCACATGCATATGAGGCAATTGAAAATACCGTGGCTTGGGTCAAGTGCAACTTACTCCTCAGATGGATATGTTTACTCTTGAAATCTTTAAAAGGGTCTTTCTTGTGCAGCAGAGTTGCCTAGTGCAATGTATCATTTGATTTCTTGAGTGCTACTTCCAAGAGTCTTGATAGTGGATCCAAGCAAAATGAAATCTGTGGCAACATTAATCTTTTCTCCATTTTTCATGATGTTATGTATTGGTCCAGTTGTGAGGATTTTTGTTTTCTTTATATTGAGGTATTATGCGTCCTCTTCACTTTCAGCAAGCAAAGTTGTTATCATCTGCATATTACAAGTTGTTAATGACTCTTCCTTCAACCCTGCTGCCATGCTCATCTTCACATAATCCAAATTCTTGTTCTTTTCCAACAACTGCTTCTTGGTCTATGTATAGGTTCCTCATGAGCACAATCAAGTGTTCTGGAATACTCATTCTTTGCATTGTTATCAATAGCTTGTCATTATCCACACTTTTAGAAGACTTTGCATAGTCAATAAAGCACAGGTAAACATCTTTCTGGTATTCTCTACTTTCACCAAGATCCATCTGATGTCAGCAATGGTATCACTAGTTTCACATCCTCTTCTGAATCCATCTTGAATTTCTGGTAGTTCCCTGTTTGCAATCATTTTTAAGTTATCTTCAGCAAAAATTTACTTGCATATGATATTAATATATTACTGTTAGATGATTTCTGCATTCTGTTAGGTTGCCTCTCTTGGAATGGGCACAAGTATGTCTCTCTTCCAATCAGTTGTCCAGGTCTTACAAATTTTTTGGCACAAATGAGTGATACCTCCAATGCTGCATCTATTTGTTGAAATATTTCAATTTGTATTCTGTCAATTCCTGGACCCTCCTTTTTCACCAGTAACTCCCATGGAGCTTGGACTTCTTCCTTAAGAACCATTGGTTTTTGATTATATGCTACACCTTGAATTGGTTGAATATTGACCATTTCTTTTTGGTACAGTGACTATGTATTCCTTTCATCTTCTTTTTTTCCCCTTTCATCTTCTTTTGAAGCTTTCTGCATCATTCAATATTTTATTTATAGAGTCCTTCAATATTTCAAGTCGATGCTTGAATTTTTCTTCATCTCCTTCGTCTTGAGAAATGCTGAGCTTGTTCTTCCCTTTGGGCTTTCCAACTCTAGGTCTTTACATATTTCATTATATGTACATGTCTTTGTCTTCTTAAGCTGCCCTTTGAGCTTTTCATTTAGCTCTTTGACATACTCATTTCTTCAATTTGCTTTTAGCAAGTTTCAGAGACACTTCTGACATCCCTTTTCTTTCTTTCCTGTCTTTTTTAATGATCTTCTGCTTTCTTCCTGTATGATGTTCTTGATGTCATCTCACAGCATTTCTTGTCTTCAGTCATTAGTGTCTAATGCACCAAATCTATTCTTGAGATGCTCTCTAAATTTAGGTGGGATATGTTCAAGGTCATATTCAACTCTTGTAGTCTTGTTTCAATTATTTTCAGCTTCAGCCTGAACTTACATATAATGAATTGGTGGCTTAATCCACAGTTGGTCCCTGGCCTTATTTTGGCAAATGATATATAGTTTTCCACTGTCTCTTCACACATATGTAGTCAGTTTGATTCCTGTGTACGTCATCTGGTAAAGTCCACATGTATAAATCGCCTTTTATGTTGTTGAAAAAAGGTGTTTGCTATGAATAAGTCAATGGTCTTAAAAAATATATCTTGCTATGGCCAGCATCATTTCCATTACCAAGGCTATATTTTCCAACTCCATTCCTTCCCTTTTGCTTCCAACCTTTGCATTCCAATCACCGATAATTATCAATAATACTTCGTGATTGCATGTTTGATCAATATCAGACTGAAGAAGTTGGTAGAATTATTAAATTTCATCATCATTAGCTTTAGTAGTTGGTGTATAAGTTTGAATCATAGTGGTGTTAACTGGCCTTCCTTATAGGCATATAGATATTATCATATAACAGATACCCTTGTACTTGAAGACAGATCTTGAAATATTCTTTTTGATGATAAATGTTACACCACTCCTCATGAATTTGTCATTCCTTGCATGGAAAACCACATGATTCTCGGTTTCAAAATGGCCTATACCAGTACATTTCTGCTCACTACTGCCTAGGATAACAATCTTAATGTATTATATTTCATTTTTGACAACTTCCAATTTTCTTAGATTAATACTTCATACATTTCATATTCAGATTATTAATGGATTTTGCAGCTGTTTCTACTAATTTTAAGTTCTGTACCATCAGCAAATGAAATTTCACTATGGTCAACAATAAATCAAAAATAACATTTTAATATATCTTCTAACCAACAAAGCTATGGTTTTCTAAAGTCTAGAAAATAAAATAATAATAATTAACAGTTATTAGTTACACAATAGAATATTGTTTAGGTGTTTAATGTAGATCAATTTATTGAAATCCTTGAAATATTTTGTTTTTATGCAGTGTTTATGAATGAAAAAACTGAAGTACAGGGAATTTATGAGATTTCTAAGGACCAAAGTATGGTCGTCAAAACAGTATTAGTCTATGAACAGTTTGTAACTATTCCACATGATTAAAGTAAGTTCAGAAATTGAGAGCAAGCATTTAGATGGTGCTGTGGGATAAGCACTGGACTGCACACCACATCAGCAGCTCAAATCCTTCAGCAGCTTTGTGGCAAAAAAAAATAAAATAAAAATAAGGCTCTTTGCTCCAGAGAAGATTTGTTACTGTTTTTCTTCAGTGCTGTTGTCTTGGTTCTGACTGAAAGAGACACTGTATACAGTTCTCACAGAGTAGTTGGTGTGTTTGAACTGCCTACATTGTGGTTAGTAGTCCAGTGTTTATCTTACACCAGAACTCCAGCTCTGAAAACCCTATCATAGGTGGTCACTATGAATCACTGTTGACTCCATGCCTGTGGGTTTGGTTGGGTTGAAAGGTAGTTTGAAAGAGTAATGTTTCTGTTGATTCTAAAGCTTACTAAAAATGGTCTTGTATTCTGTATTTCTTTGGTATTTATTTTTTCTATTATTTTGTGTGTATTATGAAAGTAAATGACACTTTGGAAAACAACAACAAAATAAAAAAATCCCATAAAACAACAGTAACAACAGCAACAAAATGTTCCTTTACTACAGATAGTGTGAGAAGTACTGAGTTCACAAACTTGCCTTAGGTTACACATCTACTAATTAGAGAAACTAGGCTTATAAACCCACAATCTCTCTGGCACACCCCAAATTGTTAGGGGTTGAGTAGGCAGTGTTTCATTCTGTTGTGCATAGGGTTGCTCTGAGGAGGAACTATTGATAGCACCTAAAAACAACTGTTGCCTAAAAAAGTTATGAGTTCAATCTTAGTGACAGAGCAAGCCATTTATTTTGCCTGTAATTTGGGGTCCTGAAGTGGTACTATAGGATAAGCACTTGATTGCTAACCACAGAGTTGGCAGTTCCAACCCACCACCCACTCCTTGGAAATCCTAGGAAATTGGTGGTTCAAATCCACCATTGTTCCTTGGACCCAACTTGACAACACTTAACAACAACAATGGCAGTAAGGTAGTTCTGTCCTTCAGTTACAGTGACATGTAGTAGGTTGGAGTTGCAGACATTTGAAGACTCCAATGGGTTCTATGGCCAAGATGACTCACTAACATGACAGGCAGTTGTTGGTTGACAACTGAGACTTCAGCTGGGGTTTCCCAAGGGAATGTAGCCTCTCCTGAGTGGCAGTCTCACAGGAGTTGAACTTCTTAGCAGCTCACTTTACCCCAACAGGCAAGTGGCCCAAAACAATCATGTGGAAACTGTATGGTCTTTTCTGACCTAGCCTCAAAATCATGTAGCAACACTTCTGCTGCATTGTATTGGTTCTAAGCAAGTCACTAAGGTTGCTCCAAGTAGTATTTCCTTGTATGACACAAATAATTAAGCACTCAGCAATTTTCCAAAAGATTGGTTTGAACCCATCACCTGGAAGACAAGCCCAGTGATTTGCTTCTGAAAGGTCACAAACTGGAAAACTCTACTTTGTACTTATAGGGTTACCATGAGTTGGAATTTACTTGTCAGAAATTAACTGGGGCAACAAGGTTGCCCAGATTGAAGAGGAAGCAACTAAGACCCCACCTCTCAATGGGAGATGTGTCAAAGAATCTGTATGAATTTTTTTTTAAAGCTACAATATAGATAGAGCACTTCAAACAGCACCTGTTCTATTATATCATTAGCATTATCCTTTTGACATGATGACATGCATAGCCTTTTTGCTCCTTAAATGATGTCTTCTAAAGTTTGTATTTTGTCTTGATGTTACAATCCATGATTCTCCTTCACAAACTGACACTGGGGATGGACAAACAACAATTGGACCATGTCATTATGTGGACACCATGGTATAGGATTTATATTTGATTTTCATTTTTTCCCCCACATGGCATCTTGTGAGGGACTGCAAGCCAGCATTCCTGAGGTACTGAATGAAATGGCTCCACGTCATTCGCTGAAGCCTGCAAAGGGCTGGGTGAGTCGCAACTCCTGACACGGTTCTAGGATTAGTGCTTGCATAGGACAGATCACTGTATAAACTTTAGTTTCAATGACTTTGTCACAGACCTCCTATCACAGCTCTCATTTTTCTCTGACAGTTCTGTTTCAGGAATACAAAACTCTTTTTCGTCTGTAAAGATTTAAGAAGACAAAAAGAAATGAGCATATTGTACTTCAGTTAAACCTCAACAGTGTAAAGCCTATTTTTGTTTGTTTGCTTTTGTTTTTTTTTTACAGTCAGATGTTTTCAGTGTTTGAAGTGCATGAACCTGTACAAAGGGCTGGAAGCCATATTTGCTGAGTCACTGGGAGGGAGTACATTTTCATTTAACATGGATTCCGTGTGAGACATTTTAAATCCTCAGCTTCCATTATTATGTAGTGTTCCTCAAATCTGACCATGAACATGTGCATATTTCCCCTTCATGTTATATTGCAAAGTAGAAAGCTTAATTTCATTAAGGTGTAAAGTGATGAGCAACCCCTAAGAAAATTATCCTTGCACTTAATTTCTTCCTTTAAGTGTAGAAAATACACATATTATACCTCCACTTGTTATAAGCATGATAAAGTTGATCTTTTCCTAGACTATAAATTGTTACTTTTTAATAGGCTCAATTTTGTAAAGTATAATCCTTTATTTTTAAAAGTATATCATTCAGAAAGAGGAAATATTCTTGGCTTCCTGTAAGAAATGATTTGAAACCTAGTTTTGTAGACTTGAATCATTTTTGAAATGTGTCTGATACTTACATTGTTACATAATTTTTAAATGTTATTTTGGCCTTGAAGTGGCAGTTTACTTTTCCGTTGTTTTCACAATCTTATGTGAGAGTATACTTTATTACTCTTACATTCCTTCCCAAAAGCCCTGCATGAACAAAGGCTTCGATACATTATAAGAGGGATATAAATGCTTCAGGGGTCTGCGTATTTTATTTGCCTCTTATTTGGTTGGAATGACCAGAGACCCTTTCAGACTAGCTGAAACCAGGGAGAATATTATAAGAAGGGCCATCTCTCACCAGACAGAAGCTGTGCTCAAGGCCCACCAAAATGGACAGGGTCCCAGAGGACCATAGCAGCAGTTCACCAAAGTCCTCCTTTATTAGTGTGACTCAGCTCCATTCCATGCACTTGCTCCTCTATCACTTTGCCTAGAGTTTGGCTGCCCTTGTCTCCAAGGACGCTTGCTGTTAGTTACTGTCAAGTCACCTCTGACTCATGATAACCTTTATGTCTCGCAGAAGGAAATATTTCTATTCTGTACTATAGGGTCACTTTGTGTAGAACTCAACTCAACTCAAAGGCAAAACATATTTGGATTGTGAAGAGGTGTGACCTTTTAATTAAGACTTAAGGATACCAGTCCATTCAGTGGATGATTCTACTCTCTAAGCTATCTCCTGCCTTGCCGTTGTTTAGATAAAAAGCAAGATGTGTGTACACGATGAGAAAGTGTTAACAAACTGTGGTGAAACTCTGGTAAAACGGTGATGAGGCGAGATGTGATGAGATGATTCCTCAAGATGTTGATGACCTTGCCTCTGATGATTGATGACAATGTTACTGACTTCTTTGTCAACAGAGACAATAACTCCAATACAATTATTTTCCACACTTCCATGATCAACAATCCTTGCAAAAACTCAGATGAAGATGAAGGAAGTTACGGTACATAGAAAAGACTTCAAGAGTCGATGATATGAATGTTGAATATGTTCCAAATCCAAGATGCAGGATAAGAACAATGATCAAAGTAAAATAATTGCATCGCTGGTGACAAACACACCCAAAGTTATTAAAAACTTAAGTGGTGTGACATCCTCCAAATGGTGACTACAAAGAAAAGAAAAGTGGATGCAGAGTGTTGATCTATCCAAGAGAAGTAGACTAATGATTACTTTTTTGTTGAAGTCAACCTAAGCACTCATGTGCCTAGTTTGTGGTGATGCATTGTTGTTGTTGTTGTTAGGTGCCATCGAGTTGGTACCGACCCATAGTGACCTTATGCACAGCAGAATAAAACACTCCCCGATCCTGGGCCAACCTCACTATTGTTGCCACGCTTGGGTCCATCAATGCTGCCACTTGGCCAATCCATCTCATTGGGGTCTTCCTCTTTTTCTCTGACCTTCTACCTTACCAAACATGATATCCTTCTCCAGTGACTGGTCCCTCCTGACAATATGCCCAAAGTATGAGAGACAAAGTTTGGCCATCTTGGCCTCCAAGGAGCACTCTGGCTGCACTTCTTCCAAAACAGATCTATAGGGTTTTTTGACAGCCCATGGCACTTTCAAAAAAGCCAATCTGGTGCATTATTACAGCTCAAAATATGCTAAACTCAATGAATTTGAAGGCCTTAATAAAATCAATGTTCTTCCACAGAGTTTGGAATCACAAGTTGCTTTCACTAGGTCTCCTTGTGACAGAGACAGTGTCATTCAGACGAATTAAAGTTATGCAGCGAGTAAGCTAATTGCAAAGAAACTGAGGCCTCATGTAAATGAGAGTTTGTGAAAGTGCATGGTGGCTGCTGCAGAGTTGTTAGCATCACAAAGAGTCAACTGCACTCTGGACTGATGCAAACCTGGAAAAGCAATTGCAAGTAGCAACATCATCAATATCAGCTAATATCACATGCCTCACCAAAGAGAAGCAGGTACAGCCATCACACTGTTGGTGGTGGTTATATGCTGTGGAGTCAGTTCTGACTGATAGTGACCTTGTATAGGGTTTCCAAGGCTGTAAATCTTTACATGAGCAGAAAGTCTCATCTTTTCCCCAAGGAACATCTGGTAGTTTTGAACTGCTGTCCTTGAGGTTGGCAGCCTGACTCATAAGCAATAGCATGTTACCAGAGCTCCTAAGCCATCACATTAGGGGTGAATTAATTAAAAGCTTGGCCAAATAAGTAGGCTAATTTTTAAGTTGATAATTTTGTATAGCCCATGAATGATACTATAAATATCCAAATGGCTCTTGGCAATAAAAAGGTTCCCCACCCCTGGTGAAGGCACTGTAGGGTAATTGCAGAACTGCAAGGTCAGTTTGAACCACAAGGTTGATGGTTCAAACTCGCCACTTGCTTCTTGGAAATTCTATATAGGGTTGCTATGAGTCAGAACTGACTTGATGACACTTAACAACAACAATAACAACCCCTGATGTAGATTGTTGAAAATACTAAGCCCGGAGTTCATACCTTAATTTTTCATCTTTAGACTGATTATCATTAGCTTATAACTACTAGCTTGCATTGTCGATCATGATTTTGATTGTGGTTTTCATGGCGATGATAACAAAAGACCCACTTTTCACACACATCCTAATCATTCTCCAAGTCCTAGATAAATTTATTAGAAGCTCAGTGGAAATGCACTCTTTACGTATAAAGTTATGACACACACAGCCTGCTTAAGAATGACATTTGTCTGCTGAAGAAAATATGTTAGCTGGCAAGAAAAACATTATGTTTAAAAAAAGAATTTTGGAAATCTTCTTCTGATGGTGTTAGGACTGCTGTGAAAAAATACCACCAAGCAAGGAATGGTTGCTATGGGTTCCTCAGAGGTGCCATGACTGCGGACCCAGAAAGAGCTGAATATAGCATTTGTCATTGGTTCAAACATAAGCAAACAGATTCACCCAGTTGTTTTGCATAGAGAATGATGGCACTGTATGACAGGAACCCCTTTGTGGTTACAGAAGTGCCTCATTTTGTCCCATGATTTGTGGTGTCTCATGCTTATAAATTTAATCTTTATTTTTCTACTATGTGGATTAAAAAAACAAAAGGCTACTTTTGATGTTTACTAGTTTCACTGATACAACAGCTAAGGTCTTCATTTTAAATGCCTCAAACTGATCTTATAGGCTCTTGGTGTCTTCCTGGGAAAAAATGGTGAGACATTTTGCTATTAAAAATTATATTGACTTTTTTGCAACGGGTTTGCCGCCAGAATACAGGGGTTGGTAAAAACCATTGCAAAACCTAAACCAAAATGGGAAAGGAAAAGATCCATATCAACATTGTTGTTACTGGACACATCGACTCTGGCAAGTCACTCACTACTGGTCACCTGATCTACAAATGTAGTGGAATCAACAAAAGAACCATCAAATTTTTTGAGAAGGAAGCTGCTGAGATGGGGAAGGAGTGGCTCCTTCAAGTATGCCTGGGTCTGGGATAAACTGAAAGCTGAACGTGAGCGAGGCATCACCATTGGAAATTTGAGACCAGCAAGTACTACGTGACCATCATTGATGCCCAGGACACAGAGACTTTATCAAAAAACATGATTACAGGAACCTCACAGGCTGACTGTTCTGTCCTGATTGTTGCTGCTGGTGTTGGAGAACTTGAAGCTGGTATCTCTAAGAATGGGCAGACCCGTGAGCATGCCCTTCTGGCTTACACACTGGGTGTGAAACAGCTAATTGTTGGTGTTAATAAAATGGATTCCGCTAAGCCACCCTACAGCCAGAAGAGATTTGAGGAAATTGTTAAGGAAGTCAGCACCCACATTAAGAAAATTGGCTACAACCCTGACACAGTAGCATTTGTGCCAATTTCTGGTTGGAATGGTGACAATATGCTGGAGCCACGTGCTAACATGCCTTGGTTCAAAGGATGGAAAGTCACCCGTAAGGATGGCAATGCCAGTGGAACCACATTGCTTGAAGCTCTGGATTGCATCCTGCCACCAACTCGTCCAACTGACAAGCCCCTGCGTCTGCCTCTCCAGGATGTCTACAAAATAGGTGGTATTGGCACTGTCCCTGTAGGCAGAGTGGAGACTGGCGTTCTCAAACCAGGCATGGTGGTCACCTTTGCTCCCATCAGTGTTACCACTGAAGTAAAATCTGTTGAAATGTACCATGAGGCTTTGAGTGAAGCTCTGCCTGGGGACAATGTAGGCTTCAATGTAAAGAACGTCTCTGTTAAAGATGTTCGCCGTGGCAATGTGGCTGGTGACAGCAAAAATGATCCACCAATGGAAGCAGCTGGCTTCACTGCACAGGTGATCATCCTGAACCATCCAGGCCAAATCAGAGCTGGATATGCACCTGTGCTGGATTGTCACACAGCTCACATTGCTTGCAAGTTTGCTGAGCTCAAGGAGAAGATTGATCGCCGGTCTGGTAAGAAGCTAGAAGATGGCCCCAAATTCTTGATGTCTGGTGATGCTGCCATTGTTGACATGATTCCCGGCCAGCCTATGTGTGTTGAAAGCTTCTCAGACTACCCTCCTTTGGGTCGTTTTGCTGTTCGTGACATGAGACAGACTGTTGCTGTGGGTGTCATCAAGTGGACAAAAAGCCTGCTGGAGCTGGCAAATTCACCAAGTCTGCTCAGAAAGCTCAGAAGGCTAAATGAATATTACCTTTATCACCTGCACTCCAGTCTTAATCAGTGGTGGAAGAAACGATATCAGAACTGTTTGTCTCAATTGGCCACTTAAGTTTAATAGTAAAAGACTGGTTAATGATAACAATGCATCGGAAAACCTTCAGAAGGATAGGAATGTTATGTGGACCATTTGTTTCTTTTGTGTGTGTGTGGCAGTTTTAAGTTATTAGTTTTTAAAATCAGTACTTTTTAAATGGAAACAACTTGACCAAAAATTTGTCACAGGATTTTGAGACCCATTAAAACAAAGTTTAATGAGGAAAATAAATAAATAAATTAAAAAAAAAAAATATATATATATATATATTATTGTTGTTATGTGCCATGGAGTCAGTTCCGACTCATAGTGACCCTGTACAGGGTTTCCAAGGCTGTAAATCTTTATAGGAGCAGAAAGCCTCATCTTTCTCCCACGGAACAGCTGGTAGTTTCAAACTGCTGACCTTGTGGTTTGCAGCCCAATTCATAACCACTATGCTACCAGAGCTCCTTGATATATATATATCATGGATCTGAGGTCTGAGGTTCAGGAGAAAGTTTCCTATTTTCTCTTGTGTTTAATCTGTACTCTAAAAAGAACACAAGTCACCGATTTGTGCACACAGATCTGATACGGTTTTTGTTTGTTTTTTTATGTTGGATTTTTCTCTCTTGTACTAAATTGCATTGCTGTGAAGGAGCTTCTCTAATCAAGCACCATTGTCCCTCTCGTATCGAGGACCAGTGTTGAGGCAATGAGTCTGGAAAGAACTACAAGTCTGCTGAAGGAGCTCACTTGCAAACTTAGCTCCTCGTTTCATGCTGGAATCATCAGAAACATTCTTGTTTACTAAGAAATTCAAAACTAATTTAATTTTAGAATGGTCATTTCATAAAATGTAGACTAGTTAATATTAATTTTAGAATGAGCATTTCATAAACTGTAGAATAAAATGTGTATATGTATAAAAAGAAAAAAAAACAGGAATCAAATTAAATAGAAGATACTTCAAAGGCAACTACACACAAATGATTACAGGAATGTATTTATGGATTCAAATCTATCTGGAGAAGATTTTACAATATATTATGTATCCAAAATTAATCTACTATGGTTTTCTAGATTGGCCCAGAAAGCAGAGGGTTTTAAATTCATCAACTCATCATTCACTACTCTTAGACTGTGTAAAAGAGAAAATGTAATAATTTTAATCTGAGAATCACAAATTACCCTGCAAATCTAATTGGGTAAAATACAAGGACATAAGCAAGAATTACTATCTTCGTTTTTGTAGCTGGAAAGGCTGGCTAATAATAGATTAAATCTAAAGCCAAGACTGAATCAGTAATGAAATACGCATTAGTCATTCTCTTTTAACCCCTGGCATTCCTTTAAACTGAAGCTGTTATATATGCCAAAACCTATTTGCTTTTTTAAACATTTTTATTCATGATTTTTATTGTGTATGCAAACTAAATGCATCTATATTCGTTTAGAAGTCAGTGTAAGAGAAGCAAAGATGGGGAAAAAGAGATGCTAAGATGTGTAGAGATCATCTAGGAGCAGAAACTCAAAAGAGACAAAGACTTTCCTGAGAGTGAAAGCCTTAGGATAGTGACTCCCCTGAATCAAGACTGTTAGCCTCCTAAATTGTGAGAAAATGAATGTGTTTGTTAAAACCACCCACTTGTAGTATTTCTGCTATAGCGGCACTAGACAACTAAGACACTGGCTTTCAAAAATAGCTGTGGGAGTGGGAGTGATTGGGTAAATGTGGAAGTGAAAACAGACCTTCTCATCATTTACAATGAAGGCCCCCATTGTCTACCCTGGATGAAAGGTGTTTTAAAAGGAAGACATTAATACTCAAGGTTCCCTAAGCCAGGGGTGGGGAAATTCATTTCCGAATGCCCTTCAGATCAGGTGAAGATAATTTGTTTTAGCAAATGACTTAGTTATGCAATTTGCCCTAAGAAATACATGTAAGTGAAATGAAGAACAGCCTAAGGAAACTCAATACCTTGTTCGGTGTTCAGCATCCACCCCAGTTCTGCTACGCCGTTGAGTAATCTATCTTAAGACTCATCAGCTTCTCCTTTCTTATAGATTCTGTGTTACACCCACTCCTTCTGTAGCTTCTGTGACATGTTGCCTAGTACTATTACTCAGCTTTTTTTTTTTTTTTTTAAATCATCTTACTTTTCCTCTGCCTGTCCCTTTCTTTCTTTTTGGCATTTTTGACTCTTGTTGAGACTACCCTGCATGAGCTCATCCATCCTCTAGAATCTGTCAAGGATATGTTAGACATGGTTCAAAGTTTTGTTTCAGATTATGGATACTGGCAAATGAGGAAAAGAGAACAAATATCAAATTTCATGGTAATAACAAAATTCACAACTTTGTGCTGATCATTGATGACTTGGTTTTAAGACTATTATCTAGGTCACTTAATAGTTCATCCTCAAACAAAATAAATTGAGCTGAAATAATTATATGCTTGATGCCTATTGAGTAGATGTCAAGAACAAATAAAGCAATTAGAAAAGCACTCCTCACTTCAGATGTAACAATCTTGGGGGAAATAGATCAATTAAGAGCAAGCGCTCCTGATGATGCAAAAAGAATTTAGTGTAAAATTACTACACTGACATGAGCTTATCCTACTGGTTCTGACGATGGTTTCAAGCTAAGCTCCTCTGTTGCCATGAAGTGCTGTTGAGTTGGTTTAGACTCATAGTGAGCCTGTCTCGGGCTTCCAAGGATCGGTGGTGGATTTCAACCACCCACCTTACAGTTCAAACCAAACTTGTAGTCCAGTGCTAATCTTATAGCACCACACCAGGAATCCAAACTCCTTTAACTGTCCATTATAAAAACTTCTTTAGGGACCTAGTGTAGGCAAGTCTTGCTCTTGGAGTGGTCCCTGACATTGTATTGATTTTTATCTGCTAAAGGGTTGCATAAGTTTTCAGTGCTTATCTAAATTTAAGGTACATATTGAACTGCTGGACTCCTGGATTAGCGCTAGACTTTGAACCACAAGGTTGGCAGTTCAAACCCACCAGGTGCTCCTCGGAAACCCTATACAGGGTCGCTATGATTCTAAACTGACTTGATGGCATTTAGCAACCACATTGGACTGCCAATTGCAGAGCTGGCAGTTCAAACCTACCAGCCACTTCTTAGGAAAAAGATGAGGCTGTCTGCTCTCATAACGATTTGCAGTTTCAGAAACCCTATCTTTATAGGGTCGCTGAGTTGGAATTTATTCCTTGACAATGGATTTGGTTTGGTAGGGCAATCTTGTAATTTGGTCTGGAGTAGGGCCTGAGAATTGGCATTTCTACCAAGCGCCCAGGTGAAACCAGAATGTGTGTCACAAGGAAAGAAATATGAATATAAAGAAGAGGGTGTGTGGATGTAGCAGACATTGTTTTTTATGACCGATTCAGTATCTAGTGAATTAAGTTTACTTTGAAGAAAACATTATTTCTTCATTATTAGTTTGTGAAGTTCAGATGAGGTCACTTCTTTTACTTGTCCGTCCCCTACCCAACCACATGTATATGGCCCAAGCCTGTCCAGTTAGTGGGTGGGCAGGTGATCAAAGTCCACTCAATGATTTGCAGGCTCTGCAAATGCTATTGTGAAAGTATAATGGTTTTGGAGAAGAATATTAAAAGTACTGTGGACTTCCAGAAGCAATCTGTTGTAGAAGTACAGTCAGAATCCTCCTTAAAAGCCAGGATGGCTAGGCTTTTATCTTTCATACTTCAGACACGTTATCAGGAGGGACCAGTCCCTGGGGAAGCACATCATGCTTGGTAAACTGGTTGTTACTGTTGAGTCGTGTCCCACTCATAGCGGTCCTGTATAGGGTTTCCTAGTAGCAGCTGGTGAGTTTGAACCACCAACCTTGTGGTTCAAATGTACTTTGCAGTCAAATATTTATCCTACAGAGCCATACCAGGGTCAGTGAAAAAGAGGAAGACCCCCAACGAGATGACTTGACAGTGGCGGTAACAATGGGCTCAAGCTTATTAACAATTGTGAAGATGGTGGAGGACCAGCCAGTGTTTTGTTCTGCTATGTGTTGGAACTGACTGGAAGACACATAACACATTATAACAACAACAGTTGGGCAAGAGGCTTTATTTGGTAGACTGTGAAACTGAAGCTTTCAGGGACCATCATGAAACGGGCGCCTGTCTTCCTGCCTGAGAATAAAAAAACATAAGAGTTTGCTGATCTGAGAGCTGGAAAAGGAAGATTCCTGATGGTATCTTTTGAGCACCTGAGGCAGATGTGCTGGTTTAGTTGGTGATCTGAGTCAATAAATTCGCCTTTATGCTTAAGCCAATTTGATTTGTCACTTGCAACAGATAGCATCCTGCAATGCTGTTACGTTCAAATCAAAACACCCACCCATGTACACTGTAGTCAATTCCAACTCTTAGTGGCCCCTACAGGGCAGAGGAGAACTGCTCCCTAGGGATTTCAAGAATGCAACTCTATAAAGGAGCACACTGCCTCATCTTTCTCCGTGGAGCAACTGGTGGGTATGAACCATCGACCTTGTGGTTAGCAGGCCACTGTGCTACTAACATTCCTTAAATAAAAGTGTTGTTGTTAAGTGCATTCGAGTTGGTTCCGACCCATAGCAACCCTGTTTGGATTGTCAAGGAACAACTGGTGAGATTGAACCGCTGACCTTGTGGTGCAAGCTGACTTTTCATTCTAGTGCATTAACCTGCAGCACCATACCAGGACTCCTAGTTGTTGTTGTTGTCAAGTCGGTTCCGACCCATAGCGACCCTGTGTAGGGTTTCTGAGGAGCCGCTGGTGAGCTTGAACCACCGACCTTGCAGTTCAAATGGCTTTGCAGCCTGGCGCATTAAGCCACAGCACCACTCCAGGACTCCAGGACTCCGAGTAGGTTCTCTAAGTTACTGTTCTTAGTTGCCGTAGAGTCTATTCTGATTCATGGTGAACCCATGTATTAATGAGTAGAACGGCTGCATAGGGCTGTCTGGGCTGGTAGTATAGCGAGTTTAAACCAAGAGATCAGAAATTCGAATCCACCAGTTGCTCTAAAGGAGAAAGATGAGATTTTCTGCTCCCATAAAGATTTACAGTCTGGAAAGCCATACAGGCCACTATGAATTGGAACCAATTAAATAGCACATAACAACAACAAATCTTAAAGAAACAGATTGGCAGGCTTTTCCTTCTGTGGTACGGACTGCATTCAAACCTCTAATTTTTAGGTTAGCGTTGAGTGAGCAGGAGTTCTGCAATGGTGCAGTAGGATAATGCACTGGACGACAAAGTCGGCTTGAACTGCAAGGCCGATGGTTCAAACTCACCAGCCTCTCCTTGAACAACTTATACAGGGTCACTATGAGTTGGAACCAACTTGACAGCACTTAAGGACAGCATAAACAATATAAAATCACCTAGCATAGGTGACACATAGGAAAAATTCAGCAGGTACTGATAGCTTTTTCTTCACAATTTTTCTTTGGCTGTATCAAAGACTATCCTTGTTACAGACACGGTGGTGGTGGTGGTGGTGATGTGCCGTGGAGTCAGTTCCGACTCATAGCAACCCTGTACAGGGTTTCTGAGGCTGTAAATCTTAACAGGAGCAGAAAATCTCATATTTCTCCCGCAGAACAGCTGGTAGTTTCGAACTGCTGACCTTGAGGTTACCAGCCTGACTCGTAACCACTACGCTACACACATGTTGTTATGAATCGGTTCCGACCCACAGCAACCCTGTATAGGGTTTCCGAGGAGCAGCTGGTGAGCTTGAACTGCCGACCTTGCAGTTCAAATAGCTTTTCAGTCTGGCACATTAACCCACAGTGCCACACCAGGACTCCACACACATACACATACACCCCTATATATACAAGGGAACTTCCAAAAGTGTGTGGAACAAAGACAATGCTGTACATCCTACTTTGTTGAGTAGCATCTGGGATCTTTAAGTTCATGAGCGACATCTAAGGTACAATGATGGTCTGTCTCTCCATGTATGGGAGAAGAGTGATGAAAATTGAAGGTACTTGGAATCAACTAATCCACTGGATCAACGGAGCAGGTGAACATCAGTTACCATGACTCTGAAACCAGAACTATATGGCGCCCAGCTACCACTACCAAGGGATCATATTAGAAGGTCCCAGATAGAGTTGGAAAAATTGTGGAACAAAACTCAAAATTATAAAAAAAAATCGGCTTACTGGTCACAAAGAGACTGAAGGAACCATCCTTTTGGTCTGGAATGGATCCATGTAGTCCAATTTTTTTTTACCAAGCAGTAGATAAGTATATAGGGGGAACATACTAACAAGGTATGCTCACTCTGGAATGTTCAATCATTCAGAATCATAAGGGCAACATTTACCTAAGTCCACAGTTGACACAGGATGGGCTTGGAAGGAGAGTAGAATGTTAACAGGATCCACAGGGAGAAGTGGAATAGCTGTTATTGCAGGGAGAGGGCTGCAATCATTGAGATGAAACAAAGCGGATGATTTGTTGAACGTAAAACTGATGATCTGCCCTGTAATCCTTAATTCAATTCACAATCAAGTTTTTTGAGAAATTATGAGAAAAAAGTTATGGAAAAATTCCATTTCTTCACAAGGTTTTTTAAGCCCCCTTGTAAACGCATGTATGTATGTGTCTGTTCATATGTATATATATATCTGTGTGTATATGTGTGTTCAACCATACATCTTCTAGTGTCTGTGAGATATTTTGTGAAAAGGATGCTATGTGATTTGGACATTGTGAACACAATATTCTACATATATTTAGCAGACAGGTTGATATTGCAAGTAATAGCTCATTCACTGATTTCCCCTTTGTTTTGCTTAATAACTTTCATTTCCAAATCAATACATCTCCTTTCCTCTTGCTGCTTACTTTCATTAGCACTGGTTTTACTGTGCTTGGTAGCCATGCTTCAATCCACGGTAATATTTGCAGGAAAAATATTACAGAGATAGCACTACAACATGAGGTTGGATGCCTACAAGTCAAAGCATACATTTATATGGTCAACTTTTTATTTGTATGTAGGGAATGTTCACATTAATATACTTATCAAGGCATAAACAGTATGTTATGTGAGGAGACGTCAAATAGTTCATTGAATAATTGCATTATTTTTAATTCCATTTTTCCATGAACTTTTTGGAGTCCTCCTTGTGTATGTACTTTATCAACTGCTTTGTATACAAGAGACATTAGATATACACGTTGCATGTGCGAAGCGGTAGCATTCATTATGTCCATTTCATTTGCTACATCCATTCTCTAATAGGAATGTCTGATCGCTATTACAAGGAGCTCTGGTAGCACAGTGGTTATGAGTCCGGTTGCTAATCTCAAGGTCAGCAGTTCAAAACTAACAGCTGTTCTGCAGGAGAAAGATGAGGTTTTCTGTTCCCATAAACACTTACAGCCTCGGAAACCCTATGCAGGTTCACTGAGTCGCAACTGACTCCATGGCACAAAACCACCACAACCACCACCAATTATAACCTTCCTTACAGGGATCATAGACAAATATGCAATCAGATATTGCCTGAATGGATGCTATGTGGTGCTTGGCTGTATACAGGTATGCACACACACAAAAATAGTTTTTTCTTTATTTTCTTCCCCCCCCCCCCCAGAGTAACAATCTGAGACTAGCAGTTAGGTGACAAGCAATTTTATTTTGCAAAACAATCACTATACAGCAACAAATACATTTGCAAATTTGATTGAAAAACATGAACTAACTACAACCAGTCATTGAAGAAATGCCTTTCTAAGGTAACAGGTTTCAGAATTTCAGAAGAAAGAAACCCCCCACAGATTTGTAGCGGTGTGTTGGAACCTTGGAATCCCAGCATACAGAGTATACTTCTTGTTGATTTTTTTTTTTCTTTTTGCTAAAGTTGAACTACATTTTTATGGTTGACTTTTTCTGAATTTGAAAATAATATTTTTTCCTGCAGAGGGACCTGGTCTCACCCTGCACATCCAGAACACAAATTTTAGGTGTAAAAATGCAAACACGGATGCTGATTTTAGCACATCAATTGTTGAAGAAATAATTGAAATTTGCCTTTCCCAAGCAAAATATAGTTTCTGCTACTTAGACCATGAATAGTTTCTTTTCCTTCCTTATGTGGAATGAAAAATAGAAGAAAAACTATACTTCCAGCTATGATAGAATCAACCAAATTTTGACTATTTCTTCCATAACACTGACAAGATGCTATATTTTGGCTGATGATCCCGCTTCCTGCTGTATTACTGTGCAAGTGTTGAGAAGGCTGGCCACAATCAGTACATTCTCCCATTTGAAATGTCCTCTCTTCCGCCTTCTTCAGTCATACCTACCTGATGCTACAAAGGTGTCTTTTTTTTATGGGTGGGATTTTGGCCCATCACCCTGCTAGAACTCAGCAGGTGAATCCAGAGAGAGTTGGTTCCTAAACGAACTTGGCCTTGAAATTTATCATGAACCTGGATCTTGCCTGCATTCTTATAAGGGACCCAATTCTGAACTGCAGGTGACCCAAAGAGTGAGTTCATTGAAGAAATTGGCCTTTTAACTCTTTATACCTCTGGATTACTTCTGTATCCTTAAACAGGTTCTCAAAGGCAAAAGCCAAAGAGAACCTGGCATTAGTAGATCTAGAGTTGGAACTACGAAGTTTCAATTTCTAGATCAGCGTGTGTGTGTCCCCACAAAAGTGGTGCTCAAAAAGCTTAGTTTGCGTCGTTACCTTGAGAGTGAAGGCAAGATGGGCTCCACACCACATACTCATAAGAAGACACGCAATCTGTGCATTGCTCTTTTTTACCCGTGCAACTGATCACTTTCTTGTGGTAAAAATTCCAAATTCATATAAAGCAAAAACATTTATTCATTATGATAAATTTGCCATGATAACAAATAAATATTTTTAATGCCAGATCAAATAACTTAATAGCTAATAAAAAACTTGATTTGGGACACCTGTTTTAAGAAACTGAGATTTAGTATTTTGAGTGTGGTGTTTACTTCTTAACTTTCATAAGAAAAATTACTTAACAGGTTAAAACTGTTCTAACTAGCTATTAATTTCTTCCCAGAGAACTTTAATGACCATCTAACACATATCAAAACATGTAAGAAAATACCCTAAGTCTCCACGTAACTACTTTTTCTTTTCCTATTTTCTGGTGCATTTTAAGGTAAACAAACAATTAAGTTGCCTGGATTGGTCAAATCAAACCTCACAGCAATTACGAGGCAGAAACATCCATAGTTCTACTCAATAGTTTCTATGTTTCTGACTGACATATGAACTAACTGACTTTTAAATGGCTTAGAATGTATTTGTCTGTGTAAAACCTCTGAGTTGAGTTGAGAATGAATGGTGTGGGTTCACTCTTGAAGTTTCTCTTGTGGCAGTCACATTGTATGCAACATCCAATGTATCACAAAATGGTACCTGTGTCTCCCTATCTCAGTATCTCTTGACTTTTGTCTTTGATGCTCTTATGCCTCTTCATTGCCTTAATCCATGCTCATCCCTTACTCCTTCATATTTGGGCACTGAATTGACTCAAAAGGATCAAACATCAATCTGACCATCTGCCTTTCTCTGTTCAGATTCAGTCTACCAGCCCTGAGCAAGAAAAAGAACAGAAAAATATTTTAAAAACATCCATTCAGCTCTGTAGCTCATTGCCCTGTTCAGGTATTTGACTATGTCATTACTTGTTCATACATCTGAGATGAATGTTTTGTGAGAGGAATTAATTAATTGATTGATGGAACAGTATTATCTACTGGAAAGTACTATGAAGTTACATGGTGTTCCTTTACAGAGAAAAATGTCAGAATTCTTAAAAAGTTGACTTAGATATCTATATCTCAAATGTTTGTAGCTCTAGCTTCTCAAAATACTACATTTCTTTTTCCTTTTGGATAAAATGAACTTTATTTTGGATAAGGAAGTCAGAATTTTTTTATCAGATAATTTAGTAAACAGATTGTTCATCTGGAAGAATGAGATCGCTTTCCCCAACTTTCACTGTTAGTTTCAACTTTAGCAAATGAAAAAAAACAAACCACCAAAACAAAAAAACCTTAGGAAGTCTGTTTTGTGATTGAGTCTTAAGAATCAAACCCAAACCATTCTGTGAAATAAAACGGAAAGAAAACCGTATCTTAAACCAACAATGTATAGACCCTTCTACGTATAACGGGACCCACCCCCCCCCACAAACTCCATGTTGGTGAAAGCAAAGAAAAATAAAATCTTCTAGCATCACGGGAGAGACTTGTATCTGGCACTAAAACAGGGTTACAGCTTTGAGTTGTTACAGAAAGCAACTTCATGCTAAAATTTTGTCTTTTTTTTTTTTTTTTTTTTTAAAGTAGGGAAAGAACCCTGCTAACATCTACTTTCACATACCTAAAATTGCAACACCAAAGGGTGTAGGAGACACAGATACTGTGAATAAAGAAGTGTAATGTTCAAGTATATGAGGAAGTATCACAAATGGCCACAGAGAAATATATATATATTTATATCTATAATACTGTATCAAACAGATGGAAAGGGGGTGTAAAACTGGTAGTGTGGACACATATCTAGCTGATCAACTGACATTTCCTAATCAAACAGGAGTCTGTCATCAAGAAAGTGCTTCATTCCTAAGAGATGCACTTTGACACCACTTTCTCAACCACAGCTCAAATGCTTTGTAACTATTTTTTAATTAGTTAAATAATTTATTGGATTCACTTATACTCTGATATAATTATCCAGGTCCCAAATGTTAATAACTTAATTGAATCTTTCTTCCCATTTATACAAAATAACCCTGAAAAAGCAACAACAACAACAAAAAACCTGGTTATTTCTTACATGCTCTTTCCTTCTTATTATCAGACTTCTTAATTGATTTTAACCTGTCATAAGTTACAATGGGCAGCTTTTTATTTTTTCATCCATAAACAGAATAGTGAAGTGAGCAGCATGGATTTTAACAAGGCCCTTCAGAATGTAGTGGGTAGCCTTCAGGCACATGAAAGGTAAAAATGCAATTTTTAAAATCATATACTCCATGCAAAACAGAGCAGAGCAAAAATAATTGTCCGTTGTACCCATGTAAAGCCAGCGTCTTCCTGTTGTGAATGGAAATCAGGTCAATTTCTGCATATTCTATTCATTTTTTTATATAAAATTATAACAATTACTACAGTTTGGGGATGAGATTATTTATTTTATGGTTCGTAAAGAATGAATATAACACCTGCTCAGAGCCCACTCCTGCGCCAAGAGCTCATGCCTAAATATTATGACTTCAATACTAAATGAGAAGTATTCACAAGCCCTGCTTAGCGAGTGCAGCAGTGACATCCTCGGCCAAAGTAGCAAGCTGAGGAGATTCAAGCAGGTTGATGCTTCCAGAAGAGGACACGTTACTGAGTCGTCGAGGTGACGCCACGCTGGATCTGCCTGGGGACTGCATAATGATCTCAGCCCCGTGGTCCACACGGGCCTTTGCATGCTCTCTGAAGTTCAACTTTTGGCTGTCAATCTGTTCAAGATAATCATCAGTTCTCATTAAATCAAGCATCTGAACTAGTCTCGAGCTCTTCCTATATATCCCAAAGCTGATATGAATGCAACTCCTATGCAGCTCTTGCCATCCCTACTTCCTACGTGTGTAAGTCTTTAATCTGGGACCCATTCTGATGAGGAGTGTACAAGAAGGATTCAAAGAAATGGCAAATTTTGCTCACGATCTTGTTGCTTACCTTCACATTACCGCCTCCAGGTACATGGTGAGCATTGTCAAGTGACCCGACTTTAGCTTGGGCCTTTTCTTTGAAATCCAGTTTTACACTCTCAATTTTCACACGCCCACCACCTATGTAAGAGAAGAGAAAGGCTTAAGAAACTAAATGTCTTGCTAAAGTGAAATCATATACTTGTGGTTACCATTTTCTAGAAATGATTATAACAGATGGATCACAGCAAATCACAAACTTAATCAACTTTAACTATTCCTTCTAATCATAGATTTGAAAGAAATCTTTTTAAAAATTTCTAGTCTATATTTATTTGTCCCATACCAATCAAGATAATGGCATCTTTCTTACACTATTACGTGAGTTGCTTTACATGTTCATACTTTTCTCCTTTACCTATTCTAATCTATGAAATCAGAAGGAATTTTCTTATCATTATAGCAAAAATTTTAAAATGACACAATAAAAATATCCTATTGAATTATTTCTAGAAATTGCAACCTCTAATCTCTTACACCTATGGAAGCAAATTACACTGACTCTTCCTTTATCCTTCTTTATTGTAACAGGCCATTGTCCAAAGATATTTTAGGATCTATATGTGTACATTTGTAAATGTTCATCATTTGATGATAGATTGATTGGTGGACTGAGTCAGAAGGTGTTTATAACTACTTGATTTTAAGAGCACCCCATTTTAATTAACAGATGGAGTAAAAGAAGAGAATCTTAGGGAGGGATGATTTTCTGTTACAGATACCATAGGGCAAATCTGACACTGACTTCAATCTGATACTATTAAGACAGCGCTTTGACCGTGCCATTTTCCCAAATTTGAACTAGTCTGGAACGCAAAGATCTGCTGTTTGAAGGTGTTTCTGTTAGGTGCCGTCAAGTCAGTACGGACTCATAGTGACATTATGTACAACAGAATGAAGCACTGTCTGGTTCTGCACCAACCTCAACATCATTGCTACACTTGAACCCACTGCTCCTGTCATTGTACCAATCCATCTTGTTGGGGGTCTTCCTCTTTTTTGATGACCCTCCACTTTACCAAGCATGAGGTCTTTCTCCAGGGACTGGGCCCTCCTGACAATATGTCCTAAGAATGAGAGACAAAGTCTCATCCATCCTGGTTTCTAAGGAGCATTCTGGCTGTACTTCTTCCAACACAGATTTGTTTGTTCTTTGGTGATCCATGGTACTTTTAATATTCTCCTCCAACATCATATCTCAAATGTATCAATTTTCCCAGGTCTTCTTTATTTATGATCCAACTTTGACAAGCATATGAGGTTATTGAAAATACCATGGTTTGGGCCAGGTGCACCTTAGATCTCAAACTGACATCTTTGCTCTTGAACACTTTAAAGAGGTCTTGTGCAGCAGATTTGCCTAATGCAATATGTAGTTTGATTTCTGGACTCCTGCTTCTTGTTGATGGATGAACTGAGCACATTTCAGTGTGGTATTTCTGATTTCTGCATATCTTTCTCAAGATATAATTCAAATGCAGAAATTCTATACTGAGTAGGATTTTGTTCTTTGGCCTATCACTAATCACTTCTGAATGTCTGCTGATGCCTTTTACCTAGAAAGATATTCAATTAGACTTCATTTTTATCCATCTTCACCTATGAGAACTGCTTTCACTTTCATGATCAACTTGGTTTTGGAAGCATATATTCTTCCAGAAGCTCAGTGGTAAATGATAGTGACCTCCTGCTAACATTTCATCTTTCTTGGGGGTTTGAGCTAGAAACAAACATGAGGGTCACTATGGAGATATGGAAAGAGCTCTGGTAGCGTAGGGCTGCTAACCTCAAGGTAGGCAGTTCAAAACTACCAGCCGTTCTGTAGGAGAAAGATGAGGCTTTCTGCTCCTATAAAGATTTACAGCCTTGAAAACCCTGTGCAGGGTCACTATGAGTCAGAACCGAGTCCACGGTACTTAACAACAACAACAACATGGAGATATGGAGTCCTGGTGTAGTGCTGCAGAACAATACACTGGACAGCAAGATCAGTTTGAACCACAAGGTCGGTGGTTCACATTCACCAGCGCATCTTGGAAACCATGTACAGGGTCACTATGACTCCATGGCACTTAACAACAACAAAATAGAGACATGGAAAAAGATGTTCTGTTTTGGATTCTTGATGCTTATGTGTCCCTGCAGCCTAAACGGAGTGGGTGGTTAGGGCTTTGCAGCTCTTTTAAGCCTTCTGGGATTTTCCTATGCAGTACCTAGACATTTCTATGAACACCAGTTGCCTGGTCATGGGTCTATTGAAGTTATATGGGTTTATTGAATTCTATTTGGAAAAAAATGGCCAATCATTCTTACTGTAAAGATTCAGAATGTGCACAATGATCTTTAGCTCACGTTTCAAGGACACGTAGTTGTTTTCCCCTTAAAATATGACTCATTGCAGGGAGTGTTATTCTTCCAACATTCAACCTGACCAAGGGAGTCTCTACTTGTGAATTGTTTTGGAATTAGCGAGATTCATAATGATTCACTAAGTGTATCCATTAAACGATGATGTTTCTAACAGATGAAATAAATTTTCTTGGGAGTTATGGGTTGTTTTCCTTTCTTTCTTTTTTTGTAACCTTGGACATAAGCTGCCTTATTAAGCTTTCATTTATGATTATATGTTATATCAATATAACTTAAAATTTTGTTGAATTTTCTTCTGAGACAAAGAAAAAGAATAATTAAATTTTGACTCAAAATATCCTCAGAAAAGAAAGCTCTCTGAGAAGCCTATTTCTGCTGATGCCTTACTAGAAATTCTTATGCAATAAACAGGGAAGCACATTTGGATTCAGAGATCTATGCCTTTGGTTCTGAATAATTCTGGCACCATTATGAGCAGCAATAGTCTTTATTGAACTTCCTAACTCCTGACGTGAAGTTATGCCTCCAGGTGTTGAGTTGTTGCCTTTAGCGTCTTAGATATCCCACATTTCATAGGATCTTTGTGGAAAGCTTGCTGTTGTCAAGGATCATTGTGATAACATTTCTTTATGAATTTAGTCATCCAATCAGTTATTATAGAAGAACTAGATTTAGTAATAGGTGGGAGTGCATGACAATAGTCGTTTATGACCATAAATCATCACAGAATGTTTCCTTTCCTACATAAGATATTTTTGTGCATCCAGGCCCCAGGCAAAGTTGACTAACTGTATGCGTCCCATGAAGAATAAAAGAATCCAGCATTTTTTGAGTGTTCTAGAAGAAAACAGGCAATATGCTACTGACATGGTATGACAAATTCAACCAAGTGTTTGCAGGTTTCAGTTAAAGACAGAAGAATTATGAAAATCTACTCTTAGAGTAGTGTAGTGGTTATGAGTCAGGCTGCTAATGTCAAGGTCAGCAGTTCAAAACTACCAGCTGTTCCATGGGAGAAGATGAGGCTTTCTGCTCCCATAAAGAAACTCTGTTCAGGGTTGCTATGAGTCAGAATCAACTCCATGGCATAGAATCACCACCATCACCACTCCTAGTGTGGCGCTGTAGGATTAGCACTGGACTGCAAATAACAAGGTCGGCAATTCAAAACTACCAGCTGCTCCTTGGAAATCCTGTATAAGATTGCTATGAGTCAGAACTGACTCAACAGCACTTAAACAACAACTATGGTATGAGACCATGGCAGAGAAGTTAATTCCATGGTAATAGTTCTGAGACTATTGATAAGGAATTCCATATATACTATTTCTAAATCCTTGACTTGCTCTATGAACACCTGTGTACCAAAGTTAAGTCTAATTTCTAGACAGGTTTCTAGTGGATTTTTTCATTTTAATACTTATTCTTCCTACCTATATTTTTCAACTAATACATTCTTATTAGTAATCTTTCCCTCTCAGAAGTCTTATTTGACTCAGTTATTTGTATACCTTATTTTTTATTATAAATGAGATAAAGATTAATGTAAACAATCTTTTGCCTGGTTTATATACTATGATACTAAACGTAGATGGTTAAAATTAATTGTTTTCTATAAATAAATGCTACATATCACTTGTTTCAAAATATTTTCAAGAAAATTATAAATTTGACAGTTTTCTTGTCAAATTATATATCTTGTTGTTGTTGTTAAGTGCCGTCGAGTTAGTTCCGACCCATGGTGACGCTCTATAGGGTTTCCAAGGAGTGACTGGAAACCTTGACCCACCAACCTTGCTATTCAAAACTGACTTTGTGGTCCAGTGCATTAACCCACAGTGTCATACCAGAAGCCCAATAACAGGGATTTGAACCCTTAGACCATAGTAGTTTGGAAGCTCAGTTCTTTACCAACTGAGCTATCTATGAATGTGGAATTTAGCCTAAATATCTAGTACATGGTGTGGCACTGAGGGTTAATGCACCAGACTGCAAAGCCGTTTGAACTGCAAGGTTGGTGGTTCAAGCTCACCAGCCGCTCCTCAGAAACCCCATCCAGGGTTGTTATGGGTCGGAACTGACTCGATGGCACTTAACAACAACAACATCCTGTACATGGTACATAGAATAATGACTGTAATGTGTTAGAATTACACTTTAAAGCGGGAAGCACATTCTTTAAGTAGGGTTATTATTTAAAATAGGAATATAAATGCTACTTGAGAGCACTAGTCCAATGAAATACTCTGGAAAAAAAACACAAAGAGATCCATGGTCAAATAAACTAAGGGAACATTGCATTCTACTGAGGACTTACTAGGTTTATTGGCCAAATGAAGGATCTGAGAAATTCATTCAGATAAACAAATTTGCTCAGTATTTCTCAAGTACAATCCTTATTTCACATAATGCAGGAAAAGTTTCATGAAAAAAATTTTTTTAAATGCTGCTTTCAATCAATGCTATGCATAAATATATGGTACAACGTATATAAATGGCATGTTTCAAAAGACCTTACTAGAGCGCCTATGAAATATGACATCTATAATAAACAATTTGTAAATGTATACATGAAGACAAACTCATCTTAAATGCTTTTAATGTTTTAGCCTGTCCTATGAAAGGTGGTGGAGTCCTGGTGTGGTGCTGTGGGTTAATGCGTCAGACTGCAAAGCCATTTGGACTGAAAGGTTGGCGGTTCAAGCTCACCAGCTGCTCCTCGGAAACCCTATACAGGATCACTATGGGTCAGAATCGACTTGACGGCACTTACAACAACAGTATTAGGTAGTATATTCATGGTAATTAGGTTCTCTTGCTCAAATGAAGACACATTGAGATTTCTAACTTAAATTTCTATTGATAAAAATATGAAGTATCAAGATTCTGAAATGAAACTAGGTTTTTCACTATACAAGAAATTGCATTTGAGATTTCCTGGATCTAATTTAATGTTTTTCAACTTTCTAAAAAATGTTTATTTACCTGGCCTGTGGCGGATGTTCTTCAAAGAACCACATTTGGATGTCACATGGCTTAGATCTATCTTCTTGGTAACAATTTGTACCTGTGTGAACCACATAAAATATGCTTGAAATGGTTTAGACATGAAAAGCAATCCCCAAGCTCATACACAAACTCTCGAAACACACCTAAACTCACAACACACAATGTAACCAGAAAGCCATGCTGAGGTATACACACACAGCAGGAACACATTTCCCCCAGGTCTTCCCATATGTTTGGACTGGAAAAAATGACCCAAGTGAAAGAAAATCCTGGAAGAGAATAGCTTGTTAGTATAAGATAGATCATGCCACAAGGGATAGAAACACCTGGATTAATACAGCAGGCTTCTATTCAGCAAGCTAAGCCACACCATGTAAACCTTTCCATAAGCAAAGAGCCAATAAAAAAGAGTTATTCTTTAAAAGGTTTTTTTTTTTTTTTTACACAAAAGAGACCACCACTGCTCATAGATCTAGGTGAACTAATGTTGATATAAGACACAAGGAGAAGGGAGCTATAAAGGTGCTTTCCTAAAATGTTATTAAATGATCATATCTTGACTAAATGGAATTTTTTTCTTGCACACCAACTTATAAAATAATAGCAACATCTTTTATTTATGTGTTATTAGCAATGTTTCCCAATATTTGTAACTGTGCTTTAAAAGTGTTTTCCGTTGTCCACTTGCATCAGAAGTACATGAGAATTACTAAATCAGACACTTTGGGAAGAGGCCAGGGTATCCGAACATTTTAAAAAGTGTATCTTCTCTAGAAGAAGGTTTAAGACTACTGTTTTGGAGGCTAGAATTTCCCTTAGATACGTTATTATCTTTGATTATTCCAATTTACCCATTTCTACTTAGATGTTTTGATTAGCAGCACCTTCAGTGCTGGATAGCTGAGTCCATCCTTTTCTACCTTTATTTACCATGAGTAAGCCTGCTTCTATGACAGTAAATACATGATAGGTATTGCAGTCAAGGCAACAGGGAGGAAGGCAACCACATCAACGTAAATACTGACTCTGAGTCTTAGTTCAGTGTCCTTCAAGGAGTTCGGAAGACATGGCTATGGACTTCCCTGGCCCTGGCGCTACTCTGAGTGTCAGCAGACAACACCTGGTAGAGGGCACTCGCTTACCTCTGTCTCCTTTTACTGCTCTCCTCTGTCTCTGCCATGGTGAGGATCAAACAGCCAGGAGTAAAACAAATGAGGATTCTGGTCTGATACCCTGTAAAGGAGCTCTGGGAGCATAGTGGTTATGAGTCGGGCTACTAACCTCAGGGTTAGCAGCTTGAAATTACCAGCGGTTCCATGGGAGAAAGATGAGGCTCTCTGTTTCTGTAAAAATTCAGCACCTCAGAAACCCTATACAGGGTTGCTAGGAGTTGGAACCGACTCCCCAGCACATAACCACTACCACCAAATTACTTAAGTCCCAACTACCAGGTGGTAGGAGTCCTAGTGTGGTGTTGTGGGCTAATGCGTCACACTGAAAAGTCATTTGAACTGCAAGGTTGGTGGCTCAAGCTCACCAGCTGCTCCTTGAAAACCATATACAAGGTAACTATGGGATGGACCTGACTCGATGGCACTTAACGACAACAACCAGGTGGTAGGATCTGTACAAGGAGAGGGTGCCTACTTGATGTTTAAAAATTATTTTTATGAAGAACAATCCTCACTTGTTTCACTTTAGCTTTAATTTGCCTGGCCATGTCAACTAGGTCTCAACCACATTTAAGAAACATGGTGTGTCTTTTCCCTCCTTTCATAGGCTATTATATCCATTAAATGAAAGAGACAGGAAAACTCCTGTCAAAACAAAATGCATACTAGGGACTTGAATCATTCCATTTGAGTTACAGATAGAGCCTGCTCTAACATTTTTGTATTTTTCCAAATGATATTCTAACTCTCATGAATAATGAAGCACGGCACATTGACATTTCACACTTGGGGTATTTTCAAGGATACCAACCTTTGTCTCAAGTGTAATTTAAATGAAGCTACAGAAGTATGTGGTCCCTGCTGACTTTTGCAGGGGAGTAGAGACAGCATAAGCAAATACCTCTAAGCAAAAGGCCAGCACACAAAATTGGCAAGTGAGTAGGCTTGCCAACTTCTCGAAAACCATGATCCTACTGGGAATGGTGGGAAGGCCATCACTGAAAAGGCAAGGCTGAAAAGCCACCGGACCAGGGACACGGGGAGCAGCAGCGAGAAGAGGCGAGTGTGTTGGAAGAGAGGCAGGAAAGAAGACAAGGTACTCGCTGTGCAGGTGGCTCCACACAATTAGGACAGCTTTCCAGTGGAGACTTCTACTTACATTTCCGCCCCCAGCAGAATGTGTGATGTTATCCTTGGAACCACATCTGGACTGAACCTTGCTAAAATCGATCTTCTTGTTTAAAATCCTAACCTAAAAGGAATTGGAGGTAACTTCACTATGCATTTTTCTCTCAATACACTGGGTAGAAGAAAGTAGAATGAGTAGTGTCAAAGAGGCCCCAGACTTGCTTTCACCTACACATTTATTTAAGAGAAAATACTAATGCTTGAACTTGAGAACCGATCTGTCATGTAAATATGAGCTCCTAATCCCCTTTCCCTGCATACCCAAAGACCAAATGCTAAATAAAGAGTCATAAGTATTCCTGCTATAAGGTAGGTATGGTTTGAAAACAACAAAAAGACAAAAATAAATAGAACATGGATCATGTCTGATGGACGACTTTCAATACTGTGGGCAGCACTGGGATTCATGTCCACTCTGTGGAAGTACCAGTTGTTGTTGTTGTTGTTGTTAAGTGCCATCGGGAAGCACCAGGAGGAGTTCAAATCAGGATCTTTATGGATATGCCAATATCCTCTCGCCCTAAGCCACACAATGACAGCCCACATAGCACAGGTCCACAATTAGTCTGGAATAAAGTTATAAGACCAGGCTTTTGTTCATTCAGATAAAGGTCCCATGGTGTCCCAGGAGTGTCAGTAAGTAGGATCTAAGCCTGCTTTATTGAAAGGACTGTATTATTCCCTTGCAAGTTTGGCTCAATGGCCTTCTGAAGAGTCCTCTGTGGAAGCTGCTCTTCAACAATCATGATCCTTGAACAGTCAGGGCAAAAACATTATTTCCACATTTTGTTGTTAAGTGCTGTCTACCTGGTTCTAACTCATAGCAATCCTGCATAGAGTTTCTGAGGAGCAGCTGGTAAGTTTGAACTGCCAATCTGCCAAAGTTTGAACTGCAAGATTGGCAGTTCAAATCAACCTTGAGGTCCAGTGCTTATCCTACAGTGCCATACCAACTCTTCTGGACTCAGCCAAGGTCTAGAATTTCTCTACATTACTGAGTACAAGTCAGCTACCCAATGGGTCTTGGTTTGTCCTGGTGTGGCGCTGTAGGATAAGCACTGTACTGCAAGGTCGGTGATTCAAACTCACCAGCTGGTATTTGGAAACACTATACAGGGTAACTAACTATGAGTTGGAATCGATTCAATGACACTTAACAACAGTTTCTATTTTCATGAAAGCAAGCATTCATCTTGAACATAACAAATCCAGATCTCAAAAGACATCACTAACCCTGATGAAATCTTTCATTTATTTTTTCCCCTAAATGCTAAAGAGAAATCATGTCTTTAATGTTTTGTTTTTGTTGTTGTCAAGTGCTGTTGAGTCGGTTCTGACTCAGCGAATCTGTACAGGGTTTCCAAGTAGTGGCTGATGGGTCTGAGTTTCCATCTTTGTGGTTAGCAGTTCAATGTTTATCCTACAGCACCATATTGACTCCTTTAATGCTTTAGTAGACAGTTTGCCATTTTATTAAAAAAGAAAAGTAACTAAAGAAACGCATCCTTGATATTCAGCTGTCTCCAAGAATAGTATCACATGTCTCGAGAATTTGCAGAAAGATGCCGATATTCAAGAGAACATTTAATCCGTAACTATTTTAAACTACACAAATCTTTAGTGGCTATGCCTGTCTAACATTGACAAGATAGCTTGTCAGTTACAGGGATATATCATTGACAGCTCTCATCAGTGACCCAAGGGAAGGGCCTCATGTCAAAATAGTAATTCAGAAGATATGATGATTGGGCTATTTCTTAGAAAATAAAAAATAATACTAAAAGAGGTTAGCATAAAGTGAGTCTAAAAGTAATAACAAATATACTTTGACTAAAAGTTTCTTTCACT
>NW_006408730.1:1715545-1721063 GCF_000296735.1 Chrysochloris asiatica | reverse complement strand
CCATGGTATTTTCAATAACCTCATATGCATTCGAAAACTGGACAGTGAATAAGGAAGACCGTAGAAGAACTGATGTTTAAGTTATGGTGTTGGAGGAGCATATTGAAAGTGCCATAGGCTGCCATAAGAACCAACAGATCTGTGTTGGAAGAAGTGCAACCAGAGTGCTCCTTGGGGGCCAGGATTGTCTAACTTCATCTCTCATACTTTGGACATATTGTCAGGAGGAATCAGTCGCTGGAGAAGCATATCATGTTTGGTAAGGTGGAGGGTCAGAGAAAAAGAGGAAGACCCCCAGAAAGATGGATTGGCCGAGTGTCAGCATCAATGGGCTCAAGTGTGGCAACAGTTGTGAGGTTGGCCCAGGATTGGGTAGTGTTTCGTTCTGTTGTGCATAGGGTCGCTATGAGTTGATACCTACTCGATGGCACCTAAGAACAACAACATAACAGTTTAACATAAATTGTAGGTTCAGGTAAAGTTAGCTAGTACAGACTACTACATTTCAAACCTTATAGATAAGTTACTTTTAGAAAGCAAATAATTTTGATTATATCTAATAACCAAACATTTATCTGTTTTTCATGAGAATCTAGTTAGTTTTCCTATTGAACAGAACTCATCTCTTAATTATCATTGTGACTATACAGCATATAATATTTTGTTTACAAATTTTAATTCTGAGCTCACTACAGTATCATCAAGTGATCAAAATCTAAAAGTTAAATTTGATTCATTTGCTGCAAAAATGAGAATTCCAAATTCAGTTGAGTACATCTATTTGACCTCAACATTTAATCAACTATCAGACAAGTTTTTTATGATTTTCATAACAAATGATTCAATCCCAAGACAGTCACATTGCCAGTATTATGTAGAGGTGATTTCGAATCTAAAAGTCCTAGAACTTAAAAGCTGAATTCTATAGGTTTTCCAGAGTTTTCTAGAGAGTCAGAGATGTTCCAGTGAAATAACTGCCTGACCTATTTTGACGATATTAACATGTTGCACAGACCTTGGAAAGGCATTACTGGTACATACTTTATGTATTTCAGTGATTTGCAAACAGCATCAAAGTATAAAGATTTTTGTCTAAAGCAAGGAAAAATACAATAGAATTAATATAAATGTTCTCTGCAGACAGCCACTCACCATCCTGCTGGATGGTTGAGTAGAGGAAAACAAAACCATTTGGGGTAGAGGGTGCTTGATGCTCAGACAGATTTGTCCTTTAGTCTGATTACTTGTAACTGAGCACCCACCTAATCATGTAACTCAAGGATTTATGTTCAAGCAAAATTACAAATTACTGTACGTCAAAATCTCTAGGGTCACTTACCAATAGTGAACACCTTAAAATTGATTCCACGGATACCAACAGTCAACAGGAACCAACAGTCCCTAACATGTATGGTGCTGTGAAATATATGACTTTATCCCAGTTTCGTTTTCATAGAAAAGCTCTGAGTTTTAGTTCTCTGACCTCTACAGATAGACCAATATAAGGATGAATTTTTTTAGGAAAAGATTTTTACTAAAGTTTTCTTTTTTTCTAATAGCTTAATTCAGAGGAAAAGTAACATCTTATAGACATTCTCACAAAAATAAAACTTAGTGATGAACTAATTTTCTATCTTCATGAAATGATGGGAAAAACATTTTAGTAATTATTATTCAAGATTATCTTTAAACCTTTTAATCTTTAAAAATTTTTTGCTTGTATGATTTTCAGTTGTACTATTAATACAAAATAGGGTGATTTGAAAATGTGTGCTTTGAAATGTGTTTTATCAGTCAGCTGAATTATCTTAGAGCTTTGCACCGTTCACAATGCCCCCAAGCTCTGTGTCTCCTGGAAAATGAATTCAGACTTCTTGGAAAGGCAATCAGAATTCTCAACAATTCTAATTATTCGGCCTTCTCATATGTTCTTTCTGTTTTATGTTTCCTCAGACTGGGTTCCATTCCATATTTTTGAAAAAGAAACCAATTTAATTCCCTTGAATCCAGTTTTCTGGGGTCCATGGAGGTAAGGAGACCCACCCAGACTAAGTGTCTTTAAGGTGTCCTTTTGAACTTTGTGCCTTGAAGAAACTGGTTTCCTAAGTTGCCTTTAAGTTGAATAACAGTCTAGTAAACAGCTTAGCGGAGACAGGTCTGTCTCAGGCATCCAGCTTGTCTGAAGAGTTATCTATGTGCAGTTAGTTTTCAGAAACAAGAATTCGAGGATCTGATTGCAAGCTGTGTCTTAGGGTACAGTTTTTATTATTAAAGACTATTCTGGACTCATTTTCTTGACAATGTTGATGGGGTGAGGTATAAGAGTTGTGGGATGTTTTCTCCAGAATATTTTTGACTTTCTACGTGAATGAGTTCTGATATGGTGCTGTAGGATAAGCACTGGACTGCTAACTGCAAGGTGGGAGGTTGAAATCCTCCAGACACTCCTTGGAAAGCCTGTATAATGTCACTATGAGTCAGAACTGATTCGATGGCACTAGTCAACGACACCAGTCAAAATGTTACTTCGATTTTACATAGTCAGTAAACATCAATTAATTTCTATTATTGGCTTAATCTGATTTTTATTTTAACAGTTTGAAGCCCTTGCTTATTCAAGCTTATCCCTGTGTTTTCTTTATGCTGTCAGATAATTCTGGAATGTCCTCATTTGAAGTCCAGGCTATGCTGTCAGATAATTCTGGAATGTCCTCATTTGAAGTCCAGCCCATACGGCCAGTTCATTCTCTGTCCTATTGATACCACCAAAGGATTTCAGTCTCAGCAGTTTTATGCAAACACTAGCAACTTTGTTGCATAAATCCTACTAATAACTAATATCTGTGGAATTTAGTTTCCAGAACTTTTCATTATATAACAAAAAATTACTTGAATTCTAGTTATATTTAAGTTCTATTGCATAAAGACAGGATTCCCAACAGTCGCTTTTATTTTGAGATACGATGACTTTAATAACAGGAAAAAATATATAACAAAACCTTGTCAACATAATAGAATGTGTTTCAGTGAAGGGTTTTTCTTATGCCGGTTTTACTGACAATATTTTAAAGGCCATGGGGTATTTTATTACTCCTATTAGTTAGCACTAGTAGCTCTCAGGAGCCCTGGTGGCACAGTAGTTAAGTACTTGGCAGCTAGTGGAAAGGTTGGTGGTATGAACCCACCAATCACTCTATAAGAAAAAGATGTGGCAGTGAGCTTCCACAAGGATTTACAGTGTTGGGAATTCTATGGGGCAGTTCTACTCTATTCTATAGGGCTGCTATGGCCTAGAATAGACTTGACAAAAATAGGTTAAGGAGATGAAAATAAATGGCTTGGAAAGAGGTAAAAATTCAATACAAGCAAGATACTAGGGGAGATTAAGGGGAGAAAAAAATACCCACTTTTCTGTGTAGATTGTAAAGACTATGTCTTATCTCTCCCCTTGTCATTTTACTACGTGGTATCCTACATAGTCTTAATAAATGCTGATGAAAGAAAAATTTGTAATTAAGAATAAAAGCTAAATAAGAGGCCTTAACCCTTCTCTTTTAGTTGATATGTTTTATAAACTTGCCTTCATATTAATAACTCCCAATAGATCTTCACAGTGGTTAACTATCGTATTTTTATATAATGGGGAGGTAAAAGTCTATTTCACTATAATTCATTAGTAGTCTAGAGAATTCTATTTTCTTCTTGGAATATAAAATTGAAAGTAAGTTATTCAAATTAGCATATAAAATACCTATAATAGGTCTCAGAATAATGCTTAAAACTTTAAAAGAAACTACAAAAGAGATTCCAATTTACTGTTCAGTCATTTTCTTCCCTCAGTTCTCACTTCCTAACACTTCCAGTTCCTTTGTCATGCTGCACTTTTAGTACTTCAGACACACTGCTTTTATTGACTCAGTTTCAGCTTGCCATTTTTGTCATAAACACATAGGGAGCGATGAGAGCACTTTAATGAATATCTTTTGACCAACTGTGATACAAAAATATTATCAAACTGCTTAGAGTGACTTCCTAGTCTAGTTAAATGAGATGGTGCTACAGATTAAAAAAAAGGAACCCTGGTGGCACAGTGGGTTAAGACCTGCCAAATAAGAGGTTGACACTTCAAACCTGCCAGTCACTGTGTAGGGAACAAGGTGAGTTAGTATGCTTCTGTAAAACCTACAGCCGTGGAAACCTTTGGGGCAGTTCTACTGTGTCCTAAAGGATCACTAGGAATCAGAATGGACTTCACGTCAGTAGTTACACATCAGTTCAAGCACGATGTGGTTGTTTTTCTTCTACAAATACGAAAGCTAATGATCAGATAAGTCAGTATCAAGGTCACACAAACAAATAAGAAAGCTAATGATCAGATAAGTCAGTATCAAGGTCACACAATAAATTAGAAGAGCCAACCCCAAAATCAGCTCTTAAATCTCAGTCTAATATTCTTTTAGCCAGAGTCACTGTGGCCCAAACATGGGAATTTTCTTTGAGTAATTATTATAATGGCATAAAGCATTCACACTCCTATAAGAATGTTACTAGAAATAATGCATCTCTCCATGCCTGTGGTATACTACATTCATTTGAATCTCATTCAATAGATTTATTGCATACCTACAGTACTGAAGAATAAGCGCTGGAATGTGAACCACCACGTTGGCAGTTCACACCCACCACTGCTCTCAGAAACTCTATACAGGGTTGCTATGAGCTGACTCGACAGCAAACAACATAACATGCTAGATCCTGAGCGTGAAATGGGGCCCCACCACTGATTTTATGGAATGTCCTGGTGTAGCACTGTGGGTTAATGCGCCAGACTGCAAAGCTGTTTGAACTGTAAGGTCGGCGGTTCAAGATCACCATCTGCTCTTTGGAAACCCTATACAGGGTCACTATGGGTTGGAACTGACTTGACAACACTTCACAACAGCAACAACAAGAGTCTAGAAGGAGCCCATAGGTGGGACAAATGATTTAAACATCTGGCTGCTAACTTAAAGGTTGGGGTTTGAATCTACCCAGAGGTTCCTGGAAGGAAGGGCTTGGTGATCTACATTTGAAAAATTACCCACTGAAAACTCTATGGAGAGTAGTTTTGCTCTGACATACATGGGATCACCATGAATTGGAATGGACTCAGCAGAAACTGGTTTTACGGATTTATCTAGTAAGACAAGACAGACATTAAATAACTGACTACACAAATAAATTGGGAAAGGTGTGCGACAAGGTTATGTTCTTTTACCATATTTATTCAACCTGTACACTGAGCAAATAATACGAAAAGCTGGGCTCTATGAAGAAAAACGTGGCGTCAGGATTGGAGGTCAAGACTCATTAACAACCTGCGCTATGCAGATGATACAACCTTGCTTGCTGAAAGTGAAGAGGACTTGAAACATTTACTGGTGAAGATCAAAGAGCACAGCCTTAGGTATGGATTGCATCTCAATGTAAAGAAAACAAAAATTGTCACCACTGGACCAATAAACAACATTCTTATCAA
>NW_006408730.1:1657427-1714995 GCF_000296735.1 Chrysochloris asiatica | reverse complement strand
GGACATTGTTTCATTCTGCTGTGCATGGGGTCGCTATGAGTCGGTTCCGACTCAATGGCACCTGACAACAACAACATACAAATAAATGATTAATTATAAATGTGGTGAAAAGCACTGATTATTTGTTGTTGTTGTTGTTGTTAGGCGCCATCAAATCAGTACCAACTTATAGTGACCTTATACACAACAGAACGAAATACTGCCCGATCCTGGGCCATCCTCCTAATTGTCACGCTTGAGTCCATTGATGCTGCCACTTTCCTAATTCATCTTGATCGGGTTCTTCCTCTTTTTCTCTGACCCTCCAGTTTACCAAACATGACATCCTTCTCCAGTGAGTGGTCCCTCCTGACAATATGTCCGAAGTATGAGAGATGAAGTCTGGCCATCCTGGCCTCCAAGGAGCACTCTGGCTGCACTTTATTCCAACACAAGTCAGTTGGTTCTTTTGGCAGTCCATGGCACTTTCAATATTCTCCTCCAACACCAAAATTTAAATGCATCAATTCTTCTATGGTCTTCCTTATTCACTGTCCAACTTTCGAATGCATACGAGGTTAATGAAAATACCATGGCTTGGATCAAGTGCACCTTAGTCCTCAAGCTGACATCTTTGCTCTTCAGCACTTTAAAAAGGTCGGTGCAGCAGATTTGCCTAATGCAATACATCGCTTGAATTCTTGACTGCTGCTTCCATGAATGTTGATGGTTGATCAAACAAAAATGAAGTCTTTGACAACATCAATCTTTTCTCCACTGGTAAAAATGTTGTTTATTGGTCCAGAGGTAAGGATTTTTGTTTGAGCTAATCTGGAGAATTTTGTGCAGAGAGAAATAAGTAAATCACAAAAGAAAATGGCATACAAATCAAAGTGCCTTGAAAACCCAGATCCATAGATGTTGTTATTAGGTGCCATTGTTATTGGTGCTGACTCAGCGAACCTATGCACAACAGAACGAACCGCTTCCCGGTCCCGTGACGACCTCACAACTGTTGCTACGTTTGAGCCCACTGCTGCTGCCACTGTGTCAATCCACCTTGGGGTCTTGCTTTTTTTCTCTGACCCTCCCATTTTACCAAACATCATATCCTTCTCCACAATCCATGAACAGAAAAGGTAAAATGCACCATTTGTTGAGTTTCTGCCTTGTTTTTTGTTTTGTTTTTTAAATTTGCCTCAGATTTCGAGAAATTTTGCTACCCCTGCTTAAACCTAACAGCTCTGTCCTTGTAAATCAAGCATTATTTATTCTAAAATTTCTTCTTCATGTAGCTTGGGAGTTAACTACCTAGAGGCAGGCTTACCTACGTCTCGAGTTAAACGAATCAAGCTCACTATCTATGGAGAATTCACGGGTGCATGTGTTCTTTTCTGTATAATGAATTTATGCTTTAGCTGAACAGATTAACTTTATTACTTTTTGTAAAGCTCTTCAAATTGCCAGCTACCTTATCTATTCCATTAGGCATTGATTTGCCTCATTGAACTAAGCCCCTGAGCTGAGCTTCTTTGCCAATAGGCAACTGGACTTTAATAGAAGATATAATGGTTATAAGGAAGAAGGGGTCAAAAAGTTCATGGAATTGATAAATAATGGAAAAATTTCTCAAACTCTTTGAAACCCCCATAGATGCTTGATATAGTGGTTAAGTGCTGCCAAGTTATTTTCAACTCATCGTGATTTTGTATAGGGTTTCCAAGAAGCATCTGGTAGGTTTGATCTGATGATCTTGTGGTTTACAGTCCAGTGCTAATTCTACAGCACCACACCAGGAATCCCAAGATACACATGGCCTTTGTTATACATTTCCCTCCCAGTTCTTACTGATGGCACAAACTTTTAAACAAAAATTACAAATATTTTAAGTTTAATCATTTGCATACAAACTAATCACTTTAGATTTTACAATAGAGTCTAGGCAGATAAAATTAAATTAATACTTACATTTTAAAAGCTCTTCTTATCTTCATTAATAAAAATGACATGACTATTTTGGCTCAATATCTACCTTCAGTTTACATATCTCTGATAAAGTGTTTAACTCCTATAGCAAATATAGTATCGTACTGCACTCTTCAAAGAATCTGGGTTGACCACTGTCCATCCAAGTAGCCTATAGTTATTAATTTTACACTTTGGAACAACATGTGGCTTCAATGTTCCAAACAGATCCTCAATAAAATAATGAGCCTTTGACATGTCCTGTTGATGATCTCCAAGAAGCTCTAACATAGAATTTTGCCCTAATCATTGTATTACTGAAGAGCACGAACGATCCAGGCAAAACCTCCTGTTTAACAAATATGGCAAGAGATCTTCTCAGTCCCCAAACTTGACAAGATCACATCTGTCTGGAGTCCTTTAAGAGGGTAGTGTTAGATGTTAAGGAACAATTTTTTCCTACCCAATTCACCTGCAAAATTCCCTATGAATCTTCTCTTCCAATTTAAAAGTATTTATATCGTCTATCTAGAAACAGAAAGCAAATGATTTCCATCTGTTTCTCATATAGGTGAGGATACCTTCAGTTTTTCCAATAATGTTCCTTTATAACCCCACTCTTGTTTTATTTTTTTCCAAGCCATCTGTAGCAGAGACAGGATATTTTGCAGCTGATTAACATTTGTCTTAATGAAAAAAGAGATTTTCTTCAATCTTTACTAGTCCTTAGCTTTTGTTATCTCCAGGCTGTATTAGTTTACCACAAATTAATACGAAAGTTCTTTATCAATTTTGTGAGTTGCCAAATACAATAGAAGGCAACTAAAGTGAGACACAGAAATACAACCGAACAGATAAAGAGGAAGAAAACAAGGATACATTTTTCATAGTTTTTGCATTGTCTTAATTTTAGAGATTTCTGCAAAGCCGAGGCTAGAATCACCTTTTACCTCTGTAATGTTAAGAAATCCTTTGAATAGCAAAAATCATATATTTAAAATTTCTATATAAATTATGACATCTTGGTGTGGTGTTGTAGAATAAGCACAGAACTTCTAACCACGAGGTTGGCAGTTCAAACCTATTAGTCGTTCCTAAGAAACCCTATTGTTGTTAAGTGTAGTCTAGGGAGTGCTGTGACTCCATATGATAAGCACTGGACATTGAACCACAAGATCTGAGGTTCGAGCTGGCCAGTCACTCCTAGTGAGAAAGATGAGGCTTTTTGGTTCCATAAAGATTTAAAGCCTTGAACACCTTATACAGGGTCCCTATGAGTCAGAACTTAACAACATCAAAATATAAATGACATCAGTATTTTTTCATTTCTATTAAATTATCATTTTAGTTATAATAAAGTATGCTGGAAATTATTAATATTCTGCTGTGATTCCAAAAAGAAGGAGATTCTACTCAGTATCATATTTTCCAGACTGTTGTTATTAAGTGCTGTCAAGTTGGTTCCAACTTATAGAGACCCTGTGTAGGGTTTCTGAGTGAATGGTAAGTTTGAACTGCTAACCTTGCAGTTCAAACTGACCTTGCAGTCAAGTGCTTATCCTACAGTGCCACACCAGGACTCCATTTCCCAGACTACAAGTTAGTAAATTAAATCCCATATTTAGTTAAGAAGCACACTAAGACGCGGGTATATTTATAGAGACTTACTTTCGTATACACATCACTCTGTTAAGTATCATCTCTCCCAAAGCTAAAAATGACACACTTTCCAATTCATACTAAACTGATTTTATTCAACTTATTGTTTTAAACAACATATGTATAAATATAAGAACAATGTGACATTTAGGTATTTCCAAAAGCCCAATTAAATATGCCCTTCTCTTAGATGTACAAAACTCTGATGAACGCAAGAATATTATGAGACTTTTAGGAATTACAAACAAATGCTGGTGAGTGTGTGGAGAGACAAGAACCCTCCTACATTGCAGGTGGGAATGTAAATGGTGTAACTACTGTGGAAAATGGTATGGTGCCTCCTCAGAAAGTCGGAACTAGAAATACTGTACGACCCCAATTCCTTTACTTGGTATATATCCACAAGAAATAAGAATCAGGACATGAGAAGACATGCACACCTATGTTCACTGCAACACTATTCATAACAACAAAAAGATGGAGACAACCTCAACAATGAAGACTGCATAAATAAACTTTGGTGCATACAATGTAATATAATGCAACACTGAAGAATAATGAATCTGTGAAATATTTCATAACATGGGTGAACCTGGAGTGCATTGTTGTTGTTAAGTGCTGCCAAATCGATTCCGACTCATAACAACTCTGTATAGCGTGTCTAAGGAGTGGCTGGTGAGTTTGAACCACAGACCTTGTTGTTCAAACCGACCTTGTGGTCGAGTGCTTACCTGATACCACCACACCAGGTCTCCTAAAGGGTACTATTGTTGTTGTTAAGTACCGTGGAGTCAGTATTAAGCTGAGTGAAATTAGTTAATCACAAACATTGTATGAAACCACTATTGTGAAAGCTCAAGAAAGGTTTTCATACACAAACTTTTTTTGATTGTTCCCAAGGATGGAAGTGTATGGAGAGTAATTCACTGGCTAGAGGGTTAATAGTTAACACATGTTAACTGGGTTTATAGAGAGGGCAACATACAAGAAGAGGGAGGCTGGCAGAATAATGATGATGACACAGGGAGGTATGCAAGGACTAAAGGGATGAAGACAAATAGTGATATGTACACAACCTTGGAACAATAGTGTTCTGCGGGTAAATACATGAAAAGAGACACAGGTGGAATCAGTATGGCAGAAAGAGTGGTGGGAGTCTACCCACAAATATATAAGGGTTTGAAAGAGGATATTTGTGCATGGGTAGTTACCTTTGCTGCAAACACAACTATGAATGTGGTGAAGCATTGTTGTTAAGTGCCATGGAGTCAGTTTTGACTCATAGTGATGAAAATGTCTTAGACATTATCAAACATTTTAATGAAATGAGTTGCTGAGCCTGGGAGCTCTAAACCACACTCTCAGGCGATACCATGGTGAAAAGGTTTAACAGTCCACAAAGACAATATTCTACATCCTACTTTGGTGAGTAACATCTGGGATCTTAAAAGTTCACGAGCAGCCATTTAAGTTGCATCTATTATTATTCTCATGTGCAGAATAAAGAAGAGTGATGAGAATTGAAGTTGCTTGGAATTAATTAGTCCAATGGACCAATTGAACATGTGAACATCAGTATCCATGACTCAGAGACCAGAAGAACTAGATGGTGCCCGGCTACCACTACCAACTGTTCTGAAAGGGGTCACATTAGAAGGTCCCAGATAGAGTAGGCAAAAAATGTGGAACAAAACTCAAAATTATAAAAAAGATGACTGGGCTTATTGGTCAGAAGAGACAGGAGGAGTCTGACAATATAGCCTTCAACCACCCTTCAGATCTGGAAAGAAACTCACCATTGTGGTCCAATTTTCAGCCAAGCAGTACATAAGTACATAGTGGGAATACCACTAGTAATCTATGCTCACCCTGGAATGTCCAATTAGTCAAAACCAGATGGACAACATTTACCTCAGGGCAAAGTTGAGACGAGATGGGAAAGTGGGTGGAATGGAAAGAGGAACCACAGGGAGGAAGTGGGATAACTGCTTTTGCATGGAGGGAAGTGCAGTCAATGAGATGAAACAAAATGTATGATTTGTTAAATGTAAAACTGATTAACTTGTCTGCAAACCTTCACTCAATTCACAGTAAAACGTTTCTTTTGTTTTTGTTTTTTAAAAGACATATCTTTCTGTGATTATATTACTATAGACTGCTATAGAGTTTCTTAAAAGGGCATATTGATCCCCACCTCCACCCAAATTGCTGATTTTTCTTAACTGCTTGGGCTTTCTTGAACAATCATTATGAAACAGCAAAGATGACTGTTGCTAAAACAAGGAGTAATACTGAATTGTTGAGTCAACAGTGAATAGGAGCCACCAATAGTTCAAATTTTGACAACAGCTTTCTTCTAGATCTACCTAAAAATGCATTTTATTTGGGGTGAAGGAGAGTGTCATGAATTGTTTCCCCTCAAAATATATGTAACTTGGCTAGGTCACAATTACCAGAATTTGTATTGTTTTCCTCCATTTTGGGATATGTGTAGTGAATCTGATCATTGGTATGTTAATGAGGTAGGATTAGTTGAGTTTGTATTTTGAGTCTTACAAGAGGAATGACTCAAGGACCACCCTTGCTCAAGTCAAACTTGTGCTTCAGTTGCACCTTTTATCTTAAAAGAGATAAAAGAAGAGAGACGAGAACAGTGAAGGAGGGACTGACTATAAGCAAGAAAGAAGAGCTGGGAGCAGTGTGTGCCCATTGGACTTGGGGCCACTGAGCTAAGAACCTCTTAGACCCAGAAGAAGATTGATGCCAAGACATTTGGATATCTCCAAGAAACGTTGAGCCTACAGATGTTGAAAGGGAACAAGGACTTTCCTACAGAACCTACAAAGAGAGAAACCCTTCTACTATATTTGGCATCCTGAATTTGGACTTCTAAACTGTGAGAGATTATGTTTCTTTTTTTTTAAAGCATCCATTTGTGGAGCAAATGTTATAGAAGCACTAGGTAACTAAGACAGAGGGAGACAAAATTCCTTGGCAGAAAATACTCATATGTAAGGGTTAAGATAAAGTAAGGCACAAAAGAATGTCAAGGTTAAAAAGGAAAGGATCGCATAGGTGTATTGAAAGGGCATTGCAAGTTTGTTCCTGTACAAATTAAGTTGTTGCTTTCCTTCTTCTTTCGTTCACGGGTGGGTGTTTTTCTTTATTTCTTCATTGACATTGAAGAAATACAGAAACAATGAACAATCCCATGGGTAGCATCATATTAAATAATATTGTCTCCTTCTAAGGTAATAGCATTGTCCAAACATCTCGTGTGTAAGCAAGATCCATGTCACCAGGTTAAGGTGGAAATCAAAGTCCCCTGGTTGGAAAAGATGTGAGTATTTGCTCTGGAACTGAAGTTAAGAGGTAATACAGCTGAAGTTAAGAGTTAATAATAATGATAACTCCATTAAAAAAACAAAAACAAAAAAAAACTAACCTCAAGTAAAAGTTCTAAGACTTTAAGGAGCTATTTATTATCAGGAAACACTTGCATTTACAATGTCTAGCTAAAACACTACCATTTACAATGTCTAGCTAAAATACTGCCATTTTAGCAATGTTAGCTAAAAAAGAAACGTGATTTTAGGGTAAACATAGAATAACGGAAGATGTCATAGAAAAGCCTTGGGAAAGAAGATAGGAAATAAAAGTAAATATACTAAAACAAAAACAACCAAATGAGCTAATGGTCAGGCTCTAAAATGGAAAATTAAAATTCACATCAGCAATGCAACTTTAATCTCTTACTTAAAATCCACAAAACAATAGAGGCACATTCAAAGAAGATTATTAGTAAATCAACTGACTGAATGATTCTCCCACATAGCTGCTTTAGTTTTTGTCAAATAATAACCAGAAAAAATGAACATAGATGTGAGTTATCATTTAGAGGCAGTTTTTTCAGATAAGATTCAAAGTCTTAGAAACAATCATCACCAAAAATTCTTTTTAGCACCTCCAATTCCCTGTCTTTTAAAAACTCAGATTATAATATGAGGAAATCAACAGAATACTTAATTAATGGATTTTAGTTATAGCAACAAACATGTGCTCATGTAATTCTTACCTGTCCACCTTTAGGCTGGTATTTGATGTTGTCAGTTGATCCAATTTTAGACTTGACATTCTTCAGGTCTGGCAGTGGTTGGTTAATAAGCCGGAGCTGCTTGGGAGTAGCAGGAGATTTTGGAGGAGTACGTATGATGGCGACTTTCTTCTCACTGGGCACCAAGATGGCAGATTTGGGGGTTCCAGGTGTATGTGGGGTCCTGGGGTAGCTAGGGGTTCCAGGAGTGCCTGGTGTGCGTGAAGAATAACTTGGTGGTGTGCCAGGTGTGATGGCAGTTGATCCAGGGGTAGTGGGTGTTGAGGTGCCACTTTTTCCTGCTCTGCGAATTGGCTCTGACCCTGTATTAACAAGCAAATAAAACAATAGCCACAGCATTAGAATGTTCTCCTCCAGGGATCTCTTTTTCTCATAGATGGTAAGAATGGAATGCATTTAATTTCTAAATGATTTAGAAATGCATGTATTTTTATAATCACCCCCCAAATGGTAAAGAACCTTTTTTCTTTCATATCTTGCTCCTTTTGAGCTGGTATTGCTACCAACACAAGGATACAATCTGGTTATTCTCCTTAATACTCATATGAGTGTCAAAACTATTTTCTTCTGATATGACCATTAAAGCAAATGGCTCTGTCTTTCACTGAGAAATGAGTCTACAGCGACTCTTTCTGCTATGTGGTCTATCCAGTTCTCTGTGCAGTAATTTCATCAGAGACCCAGGTGGACTCCCAACATAGACCCATGCATTTAGATCACATAGCTTTTATGAAGTGGTATTTATTAAATTGTGCCTAAATATTATTTTCTCAGCTTGTCTAGAGGAGCACTGTGAGTTGTTTATTAAAAACTGTTCATAGTATGTCATATATGAGTACCAGTATTTTCCTGCTAAATCCTGTATTGTGTCTTTGGTAAGGAAACTTTACTCAGCTTTTAATATAAAAAAATCCTATCTCTCTATAAGAACTGGAGTTCTATAATCACCTGTTGATGATAAACCTTCTGACTAATCTTTACCCTCTGTTTTCATCACAAATTTAGGAGCTTGGAGCCAAATCAATAATCCACCACTGTCCATCACATAGGATATTTTGAGATGCATTGCTTTGCCTCAACTTGCCCTCCACCTCATTTTATTTTATCCTACCCCTGTCCTATACTACATTTCTATCATATTATCTTTTTGAATGTAAGCATTTGAATGACATTTTCAGTGCTTTTTTTTTTTTTTTTTTAAAGAATACATGTATAAGTAAAAGGACAGGATCTTGCAGATTTCAAAGCCCTTTTATGAATACATTTTTATCTTATAACCACGTCAACATGTATGATAGCTAGGGGTTAAACCCACACCAAACCAACTGCCGTATTCAACTCAGACTTACAGTGAAATATTTACAGGAGCAGACAACCTCATCTTTTTCCTGCAGAACCGCTGGTGGGTTTGAACCTCCAATCTTGTGGTCAGTGCTAACTCTTATTATTATCATAATTAAGAAAACAGGACATTGAGGCTGATTTGGCCAGATGATTGTGAAATTCTAAGTCAAATATGATAGGTAGCTTTTGAGGAGCCATATTTTTTTTAATATTCCATCTGTAACTTGTTACTTAATGTGGCTAGGAAAATTGGAGCAGTAAAAATGAAATGCACATATAAATATAAAGATCAATATCCTAGGCATTAGCAAGCTGAAACAGGCTGGTATTGGCCATTTTGAATCAGACAATCATTGATTTACCATGCCAGAAATGAAAAATTGAAGAGGAATGGCGTCACATTCATTTACAAGGGATAGGGTAAGTGTAAGGAGGTTTCTTATATACTTGTAATGTATGACAATGTAAACATACTCATGGGTCTAGGTTCCACCTCCTAGAGAAACACAGGACAATTTTATTTCCTGTTTAGTGATCAGTTTTCACATACTGAAAGCCCTATGTCCTTTTGATCTTTTGACTGTAGGGCTCACATAAAAACTCTTCACATGATAATATGGAATAGGATGTGAGAAAACTAAAGTGATAAATTAGTGCTCCTTCTGTGATTTTTATTGATCCCCCTTCTCTCCCCTCCCCCCCAAATGGCATCTCAAGGCTCAGGTAATACAATCACTTCCAACTTGGCTTTTTGCAGCTTTTCTAACCCTGGTTTGGTTGTGAACCAATATTTTAATGTAGAAGTGAGCCAGTTACTATGTCCTTCCACAGAGCAGTGTTCAATAAACATACATGTTTTTATTAGTAGAAACTAGAATCAGAAGTCTGCTGAATGTTTTTTTCTTTATGGAGATTGAGTTGAAGCAATATTACAAATGTTGTTGTTGTTAAGTGCTGTTGAGTCAGTTCTGACCCATAGCAACCCTGTATAGGGTTTCCGAGGCTGTAAATCTCTACGGGAGTAGAAAGCCTTATCTTTCTCCCGCGGGTCGGCTGGTAGTTCCGAACTGCTGACCTTAAGGTTCACAGCCCGATTTGTAATCACTATGTTACCAGAGCTCCTTCATTATTGATGTAGAAAACAACTTTTATTAAAAGAAATAAAATGTTACTAAAGTTATGTCCATACCTGTAGAAAATGATTTTAAGCTTCAAGAAGAGTGTTACATCTGAAGAATGAGAAATGATCATAAGTATTAAGGTCTTAACACTGAAGTTCAATGCAAATAATCAAATTGTACTATAACAGACTTTAGTTTTCAAAATGGAGACCCGGTAGCACAGTGGGCGAAGAGCTGGGCTGCTAACCACAAAGTCAGTAGTTCAAATCTACCAGCCATGAGATAAAGATGAGGCTTTCTGCTCCTGTTAAGATAGACAGCCCAGGAAGCCCTATTTGGGTTTGATATGAGTTGGAACTGACACAACCATCACCAGTTATCAAAAAGATAAGTTTAAGTGTTTCCTATTTGGTCTGAAACTGAAGAGTCTGAAACTAAAACAATTTTGAACAGTATTTACCAGTTACCGTATGAAACCTCAATGAAAATACCTTCCTTTTTTATCTGGCAAAAGAAACCCATGGCATAGCACTGCTTCCGTTAGATCTTTTCAATAGCTGTACAAATGCCAGAACATTCCATGTGCCATTAAGGAGACGACAGGAGAATAGAAGTAGGTAAAGTGCCTGTTTTTCTAATTGCATGTATGCCTTTTAGTTACTATTACATAGAAATAAGATAGACCCTTCCTTCCCCTTAGATTACTTGAAGATCAGTTATGTTATTTACCAAATCATACAATGCAATATGCTTTTGAACATAAGTTAAGTTTAAACTCCTGATGTGATGCTTTAGGATAAACACTTGACTGCTAACCACAAAGTTGGCAGTTCAAAGCCACCAGCCACTCCTCAGAAACTGTACAGGGCTGCTATGAGTTGGAACTGACTCAACGGCACTTAACAACAACAACAAAATTAAAAATCAAAACAGAAAAGGCTTAGAACATTATAAAAAGTAATTTATGTAACGATACATTCAAAAATGCAGATGCAGTGGCTTGAACATGGTACCTTTATGGAGAAAATACCACTGTGTTCCCATAGTAACAAATACAAGGATACATTAAGGTATCCCTTTGGGGGTACATAGTGCCTGTAAGACCATATTTTATCTCATCATCCCTGGAATTATTTCTCATGGCCAATCTCAACCTCAGATATTTGGAGATGAAGTTTATCCCTGGAGATCACTTACTTTTATATGTCCTCTCTGCTAGTTTATTTGAGCACTTTCTTTTTGCTAAGATTATAAGAGCTTTAGTTAAAATCTGAATGATGAAAACAACGCTGAAAAGAACAAAGAATAAAGTAGGAAAGCTTACATTTTCTGATTTTAAACTACATCACAGAGTTACAGTAATCAACACAGCTATGGCCAACTGACTTATGACAAGGGTGCTACGTCCATTTGATGGAGAAGGAAGAGTTCCTTCAATAAGTTATGATGGGAAAACTGGGTTTCCACATGCAGAATATGAAACAAGATCCATGATTTACACCATACACACTCACACACAAAAATTAAAACTGGATCAGATATCTAAATATGCAAACTAAAACCATAAAAGTTTAGAAGCAGGGGTCGCAATGTCAGGTTCAGCTCACAACAATGGAAGGTCTAACATACTAACAAAAACACAAACAGCAAAAACTACAACAAATAAATGAGACCTCATAAAGATTAAAAAGGTTTTCTTTTTTTCATCAAAAGACTTTACTGAAAAAGTAAAAAGACAAGCTACCAAAGAGAAGATTATCTTTGGAAATCATATGTCTGGTAGGAATCTAACAGCAAAAATATGTATTAAAATCTTCAAAAACTTAACAACAAAAAGACAGATAAGCCCATCATAACATGGTCGAGATCTTGAATAGACATTTCACCAAAGAGGACATTCAAATGCATATCAAACATTTGAAGATAAACAATATCATTAATCATCTGAGAGATGCAAGTCAAAAACACAATACCACTCACACTAGGATGATACCATGTCAAACATAAAAACAAATAAACAACAACAGAAAATAAACATGTTGGAAAGGATATGAAACCCTCATCCATTCTGGTGGAAATGCAAAATGGTCCATCCTTTGTGGAGAACAGTGCAAGAGGTCCTCAAAATATAAAAAAACCCAGAACTACCCTTTGTTGTTTGTGTTAGGTGCCTTTGGTCGGTTCTGACTTACAGTGACCTTATGCACAACAGAACAAAACGCTGCCAGATTCTGCACCATCCTCACACTTGTTATTCCTGAGTCCATAGCTGTTGCCACTATACCAATCCATCTCGTTGGGGATCTTCCTCTTTTTAACTGACAAAGTGCCATGGACTGCCAAAAGAACCAATAGATCTGTTTTGGAAGAAGTGCAGCCAGAGTGCTCCTTGGAGGCCAAGATGGCTAAGTTTCGTCTCTCATGCTTTGGACATATTGTCCAGAGGGAACAGTCACTGGAGAAGGATGTCATGGTGGGTAAGGTGGAGGGTCAGAGAAAAAGAGGAAGACCCCTAACGAGATGGATTGGCCAGGTGGCATCGATTGATGGACTCAAGTGTGGCAGCGGTGGTGAGGTTGGCCCAGGATCGGACATTGTTTCATTCTGCTGTGCATGGGGTCACTATGAGTTGGTTCTGACTCGATGGCACCTGACAACAACAACATCCTTTTACCAAGCATGATGTGCTTCTCCAGGAATTGGTCCCTCCTGATAATATATCTTTAATATGAAAGACAAAGTTTCACTACCCTGACCTCTAAGAAACATTATTCTGGGTGTACTTGTAACAGAGATTTGTTTGCCCCACTGGCATTCCATGGTATTTTTAGTATCCATCTCCAACACCTTACTCAAATGCATCAATTCTTTTATGGTCTTCCTTACTCACTGTTCAATTTTCACATGCAAATGAGGCTACTGGAAATGACATGGCTCGAGTCAGGCACACCTAAATCCTCAAATTGACATCTTTGCTCTTGAACACTTTAAAGAGGTCTTGTTCAGCAGATTTACCCAATGTAATATGCTGTTTGATGTCTTAACTGCTGCTTCCATGAGTGTTGATAGTGGATCTAAGCAAAACGAAGTCTTTGACTACAATTTTTCTCTCCATTTATTGGTCCAGTGGTGTGGAGTTTTGTTTTCTTTACATTCAGGTGCAAATCATACTGAAGGCTATGGCCTTTGTTCTTCATTTGTTAGTACAGTCAGTCCTCTTCGCTTTCAGCAAGCAAGGATGTATCAACTGTGTATTACAGGTTGTTAATGAGTCTTCCCCCAATCCTGATCCCAATTCTTCTTCATAAAACCCAGTTTCTCAGATTTCATGTTCTGTGTACAGATTGAATAAGTATGGTGAATGAGTACAACCCTTGTGCAAACTTTTTCTGATTTTAAACCATTCAGTGTCCCCTACTCCTGGGCACTTTCACAGAAGATTTGAGAGCAAAGATTCAAAAAAAGACATACATGCCAATGTTCACTGCAATTCTATGGGTGAAAGCCAAATGTGGTAACAACCTAAATGCCCATCAATATACGAATTGATAAGGAAACTCAGCCTGTAGGAGAAATGAAGTCTTGATATATGCTATGCTGTATGGACAAAGCTTGAAGACATTATGCTAAGCAAATAACAAAAGAACAAATATGTATGGCCTCATGTCAAAATACAAGAAAAGGCAAAAGGATACAGTTCAAATTTATTAATGGTTATCAGGGTTGGGGGGGATAAGGTAGCTTAATGGTGATGGAAAAATTGTATTGATTAATGATGTAGTTGTACCGGCAATTATTGTAATTGCTGACAATAAGTTATATACCAGCAAAAAGTTGAATTGGCAAGTCATGTGATAAATATATTTCTAATAACCAAAAAAAAAAAAAGAGTGTGATAGTTGGAATTTTGTGTCAACTTGACTGAGCTAAAGCTCCTCTGTGGTTTGGCAGTTGAAATGCAGGTATACCCCATGATGATACTTAATGTGATAAAACCATAAATGGATTAAGGATGGGATTTGTTATTGTTAAGGTCCATTGAGTCGATTCTGAGTAGCTCGTGGGTTTGAACCACCAACTTTGTGGTTCCAAGTCCAGTGCTTATTTTACAGTGCTACACCAGGAGTCCAATTTAATGAGGTTATTAATACATGAGGTTATTAATATCTAGCCTTCAATATTGATGTTAAAATAACCTTTAGAATTTAGAACTTCGCATCTTAATGTGTTCAATTTATTACTGTTGTTTTTGCTGTTGTTAAGCGCTGTTGAGTTAGTTCTGACTCATAGTTATCCTGTATAGTGTTTCCAAGGAGAACTTGAACTGCCAATTAGGAGGTTCAAACTGACCTTGAGCATTAACCCACAGTGCCACACCAGAATTCCTTGTTAGTTGCTGTCAAGTCCATTCGGGTGCATGGTGAATCACGCACTCAATAAATGGTAGCTGTCTTTGTTGTAGAGTCCTGATACAGTGCTGTAGGATCAGCACTGGACTGTGAACCACAAGGTCGGCAGTTCAAACTCACCAGCTGCTCCTTGAAAACCCTATATAGGATCGTCATGAGTCGGAACTGACTCCAGGGCATTTAACAACAACAACAACAACATCTTTGTTGTGGAGTACCGGCATGGCACTGTAGGATAAGCACTGGACTGTGAATTATAAAGTTAATGGTTCAAACTCACCAGCTGCTCATCAGAAACCCTATACAGGGTCCCTATGAGTTGTAATGACTTCATGGCACTTAACAACAATTTTGTTGAAATAGTAAAATAGTTATGAAGCTAATTTGACTCTATGTTTTACTAGATACTTAGTATAGCAAATTGCCTTAAGTGGAAATGACTAGAACTAGCTACAAAAACTCGTGAAAGTAACTGCCAGCCAATTCATTATGGGTCATCAATCAAAATAAATCTAAGCTCCAGAACATGCAGTCTCAGTGGAACGTTAACGCAACAAACTGAATACAAGCCTACATTTTGACTACTTACTCTCCTGTTGGATTTTAGAACTTGGAATTCTAGTAAGAGTCAAGCTTATACTGGTGTATATTTTTTAAATCCATCCATACTGGTTTTCTCTATTAATTACTTCTTACTGAATCAATGAGGACTGTGTGGATCAGCAGTAGAATTCTCCCTTTTCATGAGGGAGACCCAGTCAATTTAGGCTTGCATGTTGCTATGAAACTGAACACATTTAAGCAGACTTTTCAGATGAAAACAAACTAGAAAAAAAAAAAAAAAGCCTTGACACTTATGTCAGAAAACCAGCCAGCCAATGGAATCCCTACAGATCACACGGATCCAATACTGTTGTCCTGTTGTACATGGGGTTGCTATGAGTTGGTAACTGACCTTGGTAGGTAACAACCACAGTTTAATGAATAATAGGGTGACAGGTATCCATGTCTTTCATCAGTGGATTTTGACTCAAACAGCTAGGTATTTAGGAGTCATCGAGAGTCTGGATTTTCTGATTCTTAGGACTACGATGTTCTATTTTTAATGCACATTCTATTTCGACGATGTAAAAAACATAATATGCTCTAAGCTACTTACAGGGTTTTAAAAAAATGATAACAAGGGAATAAAAATAAAAATAAACCTACTAGTGGTCCGTCGTGCTGAGGATGAGATGGAACTGTTAAGAGAGAAGGAATTCTCATCTCTGTCTCCTGATACACCTCGGCGAGGAGGGAGGATGGAGGAAGGTCTTGGCAAAGAAGAGCGCTTTTCTGGACTCTTGGTAATTCCATCCTGATGGAGAGAAAAGAGAATGTGGTACTTCAGATAGATGGAGTGGTTACATTGCTCTGACTTTTCCCTGCTCTGGTTATGATAGGTGAATGTATTTTAAAACATTCATCATCCCGATGTGGTGCTGCAGGTTAATGTGCTGGACTGTAAGGTCAGTTTGAACCTCAAAGTCAGCGGTTCAAGCTTACCAGCTGCTCCTTAGAAACCCTATATAGGGTTGCTATGGCTAAGAACCAACTTGATGGCACTTAACAACAGTAACTTTTACACACTTTATAACTTACACATATTTGTTCAAACAACCAAGCCTAAACTATTTTATATAATGTGACTTTTTATTATTAGATTATCTATAATATGCTACATTTAAAAATATAATACATAACATATAATTTGTTGTATTAGTTTATATTTAAATTTTCACAAGATATTCAAACTAGTAATCAATTAATCTTGGATAGTATATCTAGATAGAGACATTTTTCTATATATATTTTTACCGATTAGGTTATTCTATTGAAACTTTTAACTTGTATAAGTTAATAATAGGGTCTATTGTTTATGTCTTATCCACTTTAGAATTGTAAGGTTTTGCTTTCCTGCATCTTGTCTTATAACCTTTTCCCAAGTCATACTCCTTTCTGCACCTTTTATTGACCTACCGCCTTACCTTGTTACCAGATTCTGAGTATGGCAAACGGTCTGTGGAGCCCGATGAGTTGGGCTGTATTAAAAAACTGTCAGAAAATGTAGCCCTTTTAGTCGTACTAGGGCAGGCTGAGCTGCATCTTGGGGACTTTGTGCTACCCTGTAAGGCAGGAATCTTTGACAAGGTAGAATTCTAGCCGTGAAAGAAAACAAACAAAAGCACAAAATAAACCAAAATATGAAGCAAAAAGAAAATGAAAAAAAAAAAAACATATAATAAATTAAATGCTTGACCTTAATAAGAACACATGATAAATAATTATGCACATAATTAATGACAGAGATGTATACTTATGTGGGAACAAGGCACTTTCATTAAACACCTCCTATTAACTGGAATTAATTTAAGACTAATCATACACAAATGTGTGCCATACATAAACATAAAATGAATGCATAATTATTTGACCTTATATTCATCAGGTCTAGACCACATTTCCATATTCTCTTTATAATCTTTACTTCTTAGCTTTGTGACTAGTTTTGCTTTATACACAGAAGTGGCACAGTGAGTATTTACTGAGTAAATGGTAGGTGGATGGATGGATGGATGAAGGCTGAATAGGTTGGATGGATAGAAGAATGATTAATATTAAATTAAATATTAAATCCCTTAAATATGAAGGTATTAGCTTTGTGAAATCCTGAGACCCAGAATGATGATTTGATGCAGGATTACGTAAATTCTTAACTGTACTCAAAGAAACATACGACATGATTGAAGGTAATCATGCTGTAATTTACCTACAAAAGAGGGGCAAGGACAGACCCTTTTTGGGAAGAAACTTCCCATTGTTAAAGTCTAGAGCCAGAGTTTAGGATGGAAGTAGAAATAAATATCATCACAGCACTAATGTGTGGACTACTTTGGTGGAACAGAGTCATTGCAAGCATTTTGGGGCTCTGAGGCTGACTGAGGTGGCCACGTTTCTTCAGAAGTGACTTGCTCAAAGATATAATAGTTTCAAGATGTTCTGGTCTTAGCAATATGCTTGGATTAACCTGAGGACCCAATTATAGAAAGTGTGTGGAAACAATTCCCACATTATACTCGTATATTTATATCCAATACTTAGTATACTCCTAAAATACTACTTGTATTTTCAATGACTTTACTGTAAAAGTGAGTATTACAGGCATCTTTGCATCTGTACCTTCTAGAGGGCTCCTTATCACATTCTGATGAGGTAATGACATTTGGCACAATGAACAACTCTTTGCAAATTCTTTGCAAACGATAAACTTTTTCAAAGTACTCTTGTAATAATTGAAATCACTCACTATAAAAGACCAAAATAAGTCTTGCAATAATTGAAATCACTCCAGTATGAGAGCCCCAATCAAGAGCCCCAAATAATAAATTCCACTGTCAAAGGATGTCTTGCCAATAAAAACCATTATTTTATAAAATAATTCTTAAGATGGAAAAATATTACAAATGGAAGTTATCAAGATGATGATTAAACTTTGTTTCTCGTTCAAAAGATGATGCTAGTGGCAACATTACAAAAATGTAATTTGATGTATAATTCTCCAACTTAATAACAATAGTGATGAAATATTCTTTATGTATTTCTATGTAAGATTTCTAATTAATCCACTGTTCTACAATGATACTATATTCACAAAATATTTTGAGATTTTACCAGAATTTTTTCTCTAATAAACACAAGCCTATGGTATAATTCATATATTGACACCATTTGAAGGATTTAGAACAACAGATATTTTAGGGCTGACAATGACAATTTTTTTTTTTTTTTTAAAGATTGAGAAAATTTATTTTAAGACAGTCTACTTTAGTGTAGTGGTTACTAATCGGGCTGTGAGCCGCAAGGTCAGCAGTTCGAAACTACCAGCTGTTCCGTGGGAGAAAGATGAGGCTTTCTGCTCCCGTAAAGATTTACAGCCTCGGAAACCCTGTACAGGGTCACTATGAGTCAGAACTGACTCCACGGCACATAACAACAACAACAACACAAGTTTGTTTCTTATCAGAGAGCTGCAGGGCTTATACATAATGAGTCCATTTAATAAGTAAAATGAATAGTGTGGCCAAGTTAGACTCTAGAATTAATAACATTTTTATGCATAAACTACAGCCAGGATGTAATTTGGTAAGGTGGAGGGTCAGAGAAAAAGAAGAAGACCCCCAGGGAGATGGAATGGCAAAGTGGCAGTATCAATGGGCTCAAGCATGGCAACAATTGTGAGGTTGGCCCAGGATTGGGCAGTGTTTTGTTCTGTTGTGCAAAGGGTCGCTATGAGTCTGTACCAAGTCTATGGCACCTGATAACAATAGTCAGTATGATGCATTTCTAAGTTCTAAAAATGAAATTCATCACCAAAGAGACTGCCCATCAAAATCCTAAGTCTTAATTTACAGGTCTTGATAACTCCCGAGGAAAATATTTGCAAGGAAGTGAGTTAGATGTATGGCTTTTTGAAGAAAGCTATGTTGGTCTACCACATGGCTCATGGGTGACTCTGTTAAAAATACAGACAAGTATGACAAAGTCAAGGAGATTTTCACAAGAAAATAATTATACAATTTGGCTGCCACAAAAATAGCAGTTGCAACTGGTATTTTCTCTCAAGTTTTAACCTCTGTAACAACTTCAGCAGAGTCAGAAGTCCTCACAGATTGCACACATCACTTCTTGTTTTAGATCCACAGCATCTTGAGTGGGAAGTGTTATTGGGTCAGCACAAGTCATTCTTTTTTGATTGATCCCACCCACAAGTGACTGAAAATGAAGTGTGACTTAGGGGAAAAAAAAAAAAAAAAAGAGCCACTGAATTGCTTCAAAATACAGAGGACAACTCCTAATGCCATGTTGACAAGCAAAACAAACCAACAAAACCAACCTACCAATTAAAAAGAAAAAAAAAAAAAATGTAAGTCAGGTTTATAATGAAGATCAGCTGAAAAATCAGACAGACTATTCTGATGGATGTACCAATGATCAGAGAGAACTCAATTAAAATCTAGTTTAGTGTTTTAGGGGCTTGTTAATCTTACGTCTTCAAAAAGACAAGAGAGAAAAAAGTAGCTTTATGCTGAGAGATGTATGTGATTTCTGCCATGAATGTAAGCTTTGAAAACTGATTTGACTGATTTATTTGAAGACCAAGGAATTTGGAATTTCCTAGAGATTTTCCAAACAATGTCCACTTAACAATTATTTTCCTAAAGGGGCAAAGTTCAGATGTACTTTATTGAATCTACTCATGAAGACTAATTTTAAATTTCAAATAGTAATATTAAGAACAGTAATAACTATCACTATCAAATGAGTACTATGTGATAGCATATACTGTTTTATATTTACTATATTTAATTTTTAAAACTAACATGATACAGAGGCGCTCTGGTAGCATAGTGGCTACGAATCGGGCTGCGAGCCGCAAGGTCAGCAGTTCGAAACTACCAGCTGTTCCGCGGGAGAAAGATGAGGCTTTCTGCTCCCGTAAAGATTTACAGCCTCGGAAACCCTGTGCAGGGTCGCTATGAGTCGGAACCGACTCCACGGCACATAACAACAACACGACACAGGAATTTTAAATTCCCTTATTTTTGGAAAATCAAAGCAGGGGAGTTAGATGATCAGACAGCTAATAAACATTCAGGATTTAGATCTGGTTGCTTCATAGCCTGCTCATAAGCACCATAATGTATTATTTACTCATTAGAAACAGAGGTAAAGACACACAAATCATATTGCATAGCACTCAAAATAAAGCCTAATGTTGAGCAAAGTAAGGCATAGATTCTATTGCTTTGCATGTATTCAAAAATATGTCTGAAAACACCTGTCTAAACACAAAATAGTTTATTTTATCAATGTAAAGCTCTTCATTTACAACATGAAATAAAAGATGTGTCTGTCACTGGAATAAATCAGTTATCTACATATAAACGAAAAGTGGATGCTTAAAATCTCACCACTTTTTAGAAGGCCAAACAAAAAAAAAAATTACATTTTACATATTGTATGTGATGGGTGAGACTCAGAACACTGGGAGAGTTTACTAATTACCATCATTAAAATCGTTTGCTGTAATTTTAGAATTGAATTTTAGGACTGAAATGTTCTGTTAATCATAAAGGAGTCAAATACTTGATGTTGACTGTATCGGTCAAAGGGAGGCCTTTAAAATACAATTAATAACATAAAAAATAAAATTAGCAAAAGAAGAATATAAAGGATTTTTAAATATATGAAGAAATTCAACATTATTAGTAAAAAATAAATTAAAACGAGACAGTATTTAATTTCCAATATTTGGCACATATAGAAAAAAATGTAGGAACAGCTAGTAGTGACAAGCAATAGAGACAACTCTTACGGACAACTGAAAGAAATATAAGGAGTAGAATCTTTCTGGAGAGCAATTTGGCACATGTAACACAAACTTTAAATATGGCCATTCTTCACTATTAGGAAATTATTCTAACTAAGGCAATGTGTAGCTGAAAGGGTTTTTGGAGTAAAATTTCTGCAATGACAACAAAACTTTGAAAGCCTAAATATAGATAACTGATTCAATATATCTTTGCAAATAAATAAAATGAAACATTACATAATTATAATGATGTACAGGCATATTTGAAGGCATGGGAATATGTTGATTGTTGAATAAAATTCACATAATATATGCTTCCACTTTTGTTACTAAATGTATGCTGTTAATTATTCATTGTTGTGGAGTCAGTTCTAACTCACAGCAACCCTGTAGAGGGTTTCAGAGAGTGGCTGGCGGTAACTGAGATATGGAAAAACCACAAACTACTTCTACATCTCAATTATAACTGCAAACCACACCCAACCCACTGCCCTTCTGAACAGAATCTGACTCATAGACGCCCTCCCGAAAAGAGCAGAACTTCTCTATAGGGTTTCTAAAGTTGTCAGGCTGTGAAGCCTACGGAAGCCGACTGCTGCTTCTTCCTCCCACAGAGCAGCTGGTGGATTTGAACTGGTAATGCTAAAGGTGGCACTCTAATACTTAATCCACTGTGCCACCAGGGCTTCTTTTAATAACTGAAGTTAACTTTAAATAAGGGAATTATAGCTGATGTTTAAACTCCTTTTGACTATCTAAATTACTGTAATCTAAATGACTGGTATGGTGCTGCAGGTTAATGTGCTGAACTGCAAGGTTGATTTGAATGCAAGGTTGGTGATTGAAGTTCACTGACTAGTCCTCAGAAACCCTATACAGGGTCACTATGGGTCGGAACCAACTCGATGGCACTTAACAACCATAACAACAACAAAATGACTATAGGCCACCTTGTCGTAGTCTCATTTTTAATAAAACAGAGTGAAAATGCCTAATAAAACATAGTTTTATGTTAATTACCACAGTTTAACTTTATTATATGGAAAATAAGTGAACGCCCTAATTTTTGTCGGATCATTCCGCTAATTAATGCGTTTTAATAGCGTAGTGGTTATGGATTGGGCTGTGAACCTCAAGGTCAGCAGTTCGAAACTACCAGCGGTTCCGCGGGAGAAAGATGAGGCGTTCTGCTCCCATAAATATTTACAGCCTCGGAAACCCTGTACAGGGTCGCTATGGGTCAGAACCGACTTCACGGCACTTAACAACAACAACAACAATCTTATTCAGACACAGTATACACTCTTACTTTGTCCTTTCCAGCTATCGTCATGCGTGTTTCCTGAAGACATTAGTACGTGCCTGGATGGTACAGGAGATTGTGGTGTGGTGCTGTAGGATAAGCACTGGACTACTAACTGCAAAGCCAGCAGTTCAAAGCCACCAGTCGCTCGTTGGAAACCTTAAACAGGGTCTCTACAAATTGAAACTGACTTGATAGCACTTAACACCACCAGATGGTATGGATAGTCATTCTGGGTGTGTGATAGATTAAAAATGATCTTAACAGCAAACAGCTAAGGTCTAAATTAGTTCTCATGCTAATTTTGTAAATAATACAAAAAAGGAACTTCAGATGGAGAAACAGAAAAACTTCTTTTACTCACAGAGACTTTGTCCTTTGCCTGTTTAAATACACCAGGAGCCTGAGTTGATTCACCACCTGTTGCTGTTGAAAAGACACAAAATAACCCCAAACTTAGTGGCTAAAGACCACATAATGCATCTCTCAATACCTTTTGGATTTTCAGTTGCCAATGACAGGCATAATCTTCCTTATTTTGAGACTCAAATTCATTGGCTAAAGACACATAAATACCATAGTATGTGGCTCACACTGCATATGCTAATTAATATAACCCACCAAATGATTTTCTATTAGCTACCAAGTTACATGTAAATCACTACACATGAGGACAGATCTTGTGGGATGGAAGTTACTAATGAAATAGCAATCCCTAAACTGTGGAATTTAAGGAAAAGGGGCTTCGTTGGCTTCTAAATTTGGCCTGATAAAGAAGAGTGCCCATGGAGACTTTCAAACCTCCTTCTTGCTCTGCAAGCCATCGGCGCACGGCAGATATTTATAGCATTTTTTATTCTAATATGTCAGCGAACCCCACTCACTTCGCACCCCTTCATTTCACAATATGAATAACACAATTGTTGGATGTAAAAATGCACCACATGAGAAGAGAGCGGAGAAAAATAGCTTGTCAAGGAGAGAAAACATGAGAGGAATTTCAAATTCAGCAATATAGACTATGTTCTACACATGCATTTCCTGTATAGAAATATTACCACATCTGTTACTGCTGTTTCATATATTCTGGTTTGAATTTTAAACTCCATTATCTCTGGCACATTTTCTGTTGATGACTTACTTACCTGATTTGACTTAAATATCTCATGATTTGAAAACAATCCTTTGCTTTTGAAAATCATTAGTGTTATTGTACTCAAAAGGGGGGGAGGGGGCACTTAGAAAATAAAATATTCATGTGTGTGTTTACCCTACCTACTCCATAATAAAACCATCCATAGCTGTTGAGTTGATTAGGACTCACAGTGACCCTATGAAGACAGGGTTGAACTGCTCTATAGGGTTTCCAAGGCTGCAGTCTTTTATAGAGCAGACTGCCACATCTTTTTTCCCAAGGTGTGGTTGGTGGGGGGCAGCCACTGACCTTTTCATTAGCAGCCAAATGCTTTAACCACTGAGCCACCACAAGAAAGAAAACTTCCGGGATGGGGGTGGGGGGAGGAATACTTATCCTTACAAGTACTCTAAATAAGTTATGAAAAGTTCTTAGCCCATGTGCAGCTCTAATACAAAAGCATTAACACTACAATATGCTATGTGCTACGTAGGATTGACTAGTAAGATTACTTACGAATTCTAGAACTGATTCTTTAAACAAGTAGTGTAAGTGAGACCTTCCTATTGCTTCTAAATGTATCTATTGTGTTTATGCTGTATCTCCAATTTCTGTAAATGCACAGTTTTCTTTAAACCCACAACTCCCATTTTGAGTTATGCATTTTGTTAGAATGGGTATCATAATCGCTAATTAGAAGAAAGGAAAACACTGAATCTAAAAAGGTTATTAAAATCAGTAATTTGGATATCAATGCCATTAGATACTGCATTAAACCTTTTGACATTTTCTCTGAAATTCCACAATCCTCATGACATCTTTCAGTCCTTTCAGATAGCCCATAGAATTTTTATGTCCAAATTAAGATGCTCTTCTGAAGAAAAATACCAAGTTTAACAATAATGAAATCCTGAACGAATGAACTTAATAATATGTAACACAAGATTGAGAGATGCAGTTTAAATCCCTAACTCTTAATTTTAAGGAAATCCTCATTCTGAACATTTATCACCAAGGTCTGTGTACCTGGTCTTGAGTGACAGTACACGAGCTGATTCCTGTATAAAGAACACAAATACAAAACACTGTAAATTTCAGTGGCTTTCAAAACCATCAATGACTATCAATTTTCTCTCTCTTCTATCAAAGATTAATGCTGCTCTTGAAACCTTTATAAACTATCAAAAACTTTATAGACATTTATGATTTATAATGGAAATGAAGCTAATTTCTTTTATAATCTATTAGAAAGCCAGTATCTCTGTATGCTACAAGTCTGTCACTTAATAAGTAATATAGTAAAGTATGTTATAAATGAACATTACCGTAGTGTCATTATACACATAAAATAAATACTTGGCACTCACATTTAGGAATTAAGTTTGTATTATAGGTATTTGTAGGAGCATGATGGCTCTGTAGGATAAGTACTGGACTGTAAACCACAAGAGGTTTCAAGCCCACCTGCCGCTTCAAGCCCACCTGCCGCTTCACGGGAAAAAGATGAGGCTTTCTGCTCCTGAAAGATTTACAGCCTCAGAAACCCTATACAGGAACCTACTCCACAGCACTTAACAACAACAGCATGGATATTTGTATAAGTTCTTATCATAAATGATAAACATATTTCATCTCTTCATTCTACCACTTTTTACTAAGTGAAAAGTAAGTACATTTGGAGAAGACAGAGAAGTTAAAAGTAGCAAAATAGAAATTAACCTGGGATCCAAGATATTCAAAGGGAAGGAGTTTAATCTTAGAATTTGATAATGAAATTATACAAGAAATCTTGACAGTTTTGATTCGACACATTTAAAAAAATCCTAATGACAAAGTAAGTGTAAGTTAAAAAAGATGTTGGAGAGTAGATTGGAAGCTTTGTGAATTTTGGATACGAGGAATGAAATTTGATGAGATAACCAGACAATTTCATTTGCCTTCTGTTTTTTTTTTGTTTTGTTTTGTTTTGTTTATCTAAAGACGAGTTACTTTTCAAACCACAATTTTACCCCATTTGGCTTTTCATTTTTAATCTCCAAGTCATTGTGCATTCTTGGTGACTTTTATGAAATTCATCAACATCAGTAACAGATTTGGCAGTAACAATGTAGAAAATAAGGAACTATGTAAGGTTTTAAAAGTATGAGGGAAGTAATAAATTAAAATAATGAGGATGCAGACCACAGTTAAACTCATCACCATTGTCTAACCACACACACAGAATGAAAATAAGAATCCTTATAAAATAACACTAGAGCACAATGCCAAGATACCATCACGCACTGGTTAAGTCTGAATATGACAAAGAAACATATGAGCATGGCCCCTTCTGCAGAGGGAGGGGAAAAAAGAATAATGATACAAGACACTTAATAGCAAAACTGTTCATGACTATTGAGGTTCTTGGAAGAAAACCAAAATGAAGAAGCTGCTACGGCAATGACATTACAAAAAGATGTCTATGTTTGCCAGCCACATTGCAGAACTGAACAGTCAGTCACCTGTTGGTTTCCGCTTAACACAGGAGAGATGAGTTGGTCTAGTATATTTGATAGCAGGTTTTAAAATGAATTTCCTGGAGGGAGAGTGGGCCTGAACTTCTGTTTTTTTAGCAAGTTCAGCCTTCTTATAAACTGCTATGAATAAGAAAACACAAAAAGCATACCATCAGGAAAAAATAAACACTTGGAGCAAAACCGAAAGAAATATCATCAAAAATTATTTATCACTGTTAAGGCAGTTTCTTCTACAAAAGAACAATAATGAATTACTTTAAAAACATTTCAAAATAAGTGATTGTTAAATGAACCTTTTTTCCTTCTCACTTCATCTCTGGAGACTGTGCTAGGCTCCTTTTTAGCTATTTTTCTTTCAGGAGTGGAAATTCTGCCTCTCCCGGTTTTAAAAGGCTTTTCTTTTCTATGTTTCTCAAGAGATGGTCTCCGAGCTTCCTTTCCAGCTTTCTCCTCTTTAGGAAGAGTTTCTAACTGTTCTGTCATGATGCTTCTATCATCATCTGCGGATCAAAGCAAATTATGACAACAACAACAACAACAACAAAAACATTAGTAACAAATGTACAAAATCTCATATATTTAACAAAATACAAAATCAAGAAATAAAGGGGCATTTAAAAATGTTATATTAGGGGGAAAGGCATTTTTCCTACTTGGTTATTGGGGTTTATTTGGGAGTGGGAAAGTTTAAAAAAAGAATGCACACCTTGAGTGTCCACCCAGAGGCTTTCAGCATCCATGATGGAGTCATCGATGGTGGTCTCGTCTTTGTAATCATCGTAGGTTTCTGTCTTGTATTCTGAGAGGACAGCTTCTCTCTCGGGGGAAGCCGGAGCTTCTGGAGAGCCATCCTTGGGTTCTGCCTGGGCTTCAGCTGCCTCTTCTACTTCGAGTTCTTCTTCATCATGAGGCGAGGGTCTCCTTTCGACCTCGGGCTGCTCTAGGGCTGCAAAACGTACACTGTGGGATCCAGACTCTCCTTCGTCAGTTGTGGTTTGCACTACAGTGATGAAATCATCCTCGATGGTTACAACGGACTCAATTCCTCCTTTGTGTTCACCAGGGCAGGTCTCCACGAATTCCTCCCTGACACCTGGGATACCCAGGTCAGTGATCTGAAGGGTGTCTGAGCGGAAGAGCAGCTTATCATACTCTCCCCGGGCTTCTATCTCTTCTTCCTCACTCTGAGCCTCTGCTGGTTCAGACACAATCCCTTCAAGCAATGGCTCCGTAACATCCGAGGGTGTGATAGATATATCTGGGGTCTCTTTGCTTTCTTCTTTTGGTAGCTGAATGAATTCCATCTGGACATCAGCTCTTTCATCTGTGGCTGAGTCAGCATCTGACACAGTAGACGCACAAGGTATTTCTACTGACAACTTAATGGCAATTTCATCTTGAATTAGCGATGACTCTGGGGATGTTTCCTTCTTGCCCTCATCAGGTTTCAAGGACTCCAGGGTGAGGCTTTCATGCTCACCGCTCGACTCGTAGGATTCCTCTTTGTCTACAGCTTCTTGGTGTACCAAGTCAGGTTTGGTCACCTTCTCTTTGACTTCTGTCTCACTAGTTTTGGGGCCTTCTTTCGTGTGGCCAGACTCAACACCCACAAATACATCTGCCTCCTGAGGAAGTTTGGATGAGGAGACCAGATCCTGTTGCGTCTCTTTGAGCTTCAACTCTACTTCTATCCCAGCAACCACAGTTAGTCCTTCAGCCATCTCTCCAAAATCACTGACTTTAACATCTAATTGACTCTGGTCAGCTTTCTTTGCAACCAAGTCCAGTTCTGGCTCAGTTTTCTTAGATGGTTCTACCTCAGCTACCTCTGGCACTGAACTCAGACCTTTCTCTACTTTGTCAGCCATGAGAGGTGATGTATCTTGTGATATTGTCAGTTCTTTGGCCAATGATTGTTCAAATACTTCAATGTTATCACCAGTCTCTTCTGTTTTCTTGGCATGTTCTTTGGAATCGACCTGTTCTTCACTCTTTTCTAGTACAGTATCTAGCTTCTCATTTGCTTTCCTTTCCTGATCAAATTCCCTACCTAGTCCCGACATATGTGGGGATGTTTCTTTCTCAGCACCTAACTCATCTTTCACTCTTCCTGCAGCTGCCAGTTTGACTTCAATCAAAGAAAGATCTGTTGCCAAATCTCTTCGAACTTTATCATCAGTGCCTTCATAAAAGGAACCACTCTCCCCTGATAAATTCTCACTGTCTTGCACAGGTGATGGGAGCGGGACTGTGTATTTATTGAACACGCAGTAGCCCAAGTCTTCCAGCTGACTGTCTGTTTTTACAATGACATGATTTTCACCGCTCACTGGGGGCAAACCAGTACAACTCTCCTCAATCACAGTCTCTGATGGGATTGATTTCTTCCTTGCAACCTCAGCATCGGCACTAACGGAAGCTAATCTTGATCTTGTGCCTGCCAGATCTAGCATTTCGGGCAAGTCAGGGGCCATTACAGTTCCATTTTTATAATAGTCTTTGGCTAGAAAAGGCAACTCACATGATGCCTCAGCTTGAATATTTTCTTCTCCTGTAGCTTTTTCTTCCTCTATCTGTTCTTCTTCCTCTTTGCTTTCTATTGGAAAGCCAGGGGCTTTTTCCAGTGCAGGGGTTGTGGCAGGAAAGTAATCATCACCTTCATCCATACTTCCACTAGTGTTGGTAAGAATATCAGAAGCCAGAGGAGAAAGATCATGCCCCCTACCAAAATTAAATCCAAGGGCTATGGAATCAAGGCAAGACATGGGCAAATTGATTGACATACTTCTTTGTTCTATTGCAGATCTACCACCAAGTCCTAGACTTCTGCTTAGTGTTAAATCATCCTTATTCTTGCTGTGGAGATCCCGTTTCTCCCCATACACTTTTGGATCAATAGTGAACATTCTTTCTTGAGGAGAACTGGGCTCTTCAGGTAAATCAGATGGATGACTCTGTGCAAGTGTGCTGTACCTTGCTTCCTGAGCTGTAGCATGGGGCTGGGATTCTTCTCTTGCCTGGGATTCCTTATCATCATCTTTATACAGGGGAGATATGGTATCAAAAGACTCATGCACACTTTCTCTTGTGTCACTCAGTTCATAGTAATCACTGCCTGGCTGAATGCTTTTGGTCACTTCTTCTTTTAAGGCAGATGTTTCAAAGTACTTGGACATTCCTGATTTATCTTCATAAAATGGCATGTCAAACTCAGATGATGTTGCAGCCCCGACCCTTTCAGTCTTATTATCATTGTCATCCACTTTCTCTTCAAAAAGTTCTTGGATTGAGCTCTTTTCACTCAGCGTACATGGTCCAGCCAACATTTTCTCCAATGTTTTAGAGGTCATGGAAGAATCTGTAACTGTTTGCTCCAGACTTAGAGGGAATGAGTCCTGTTTTAATGCATCTGTGGTAGGTTCTTGACCTTTCTGTTCTTTTGAAAAAGTAAGTTCTGTGGTACTCTGAATTGTGTCTCTTTCATCATCTGTTAATTTGGGAGGTTTGCTCTCCTTTGGTACAGCTTCTTTGTCAGTGACGGCAGTATTTTCTTCAAACTTATGGTGAGGTTCCTTTTCAGTAAGTGTCAGTTCCTGTTCACTGAGAGTTAAGGTTTCATTTTTCTGCACACTCTCTTCTATCATGACCTCTCTTTCTTCTGCTGAAACTTTCTCTGCGATACATTCTTCCATAATAGGAATATTTGTATCTTTGGGTGAGGTAATGGCCACTGAGGCTGGTATTTCTGCCATTTTGTCAGGTTTATCCTTAAGAGATTCTTCAACTTGGGGAGTATCTTTGGCAGTCTGTGGACCACTGGTTTCTTCTATAGCTTTTTTGTTATCTGGTTGTAAAAGGACAGGGCCAAATGGTAAAGCTCCTGCAACTATTTGATTCTTCATGGCATCAAAAGGGAGAGTGAAGCTTCCACTTTGAAAAGGGCTTGGCATGGGAGAATCAAATTGTTTCCCTTCCCAGTTTGGGATATCTTCTAACACATCTTTTTCCTTCATAGGTGTTAGGGGACCAGGAGATATTGGAGCAACTAAACCCCACTCATCTTTTTTGGCTTCTATTGGCATCTCAATGAACCAATCTTTTTGCTCTTTTTGAGTTGGAGACGCTGCAGGGAAGCCAATGCCAGGTACTACTAGGCTTGGGTCTACCTTCTGATTAAAGTCTTCTGGACCAGCCCCAAGAGTGTGCCCAAACAGACTGAGTGGTGCTTTTTCCTCTTCTTTGCTTTGCATGTCCATTTTATCAGGGGATGTTTCAGTTGTCTCAGTCTGAGAACCTAAGGCAGCATGTTTAAGGTCTTCACCAGGCTTACTTTGCTTCTCTGATTCGTTTGCCTTCTTATCTAATGGCTCAGTTGTAGCAGAACTCAATTCATGTTGATCATGGAACTCCATCTTCGAGGCTGTAAGTAAACCTGAAGTAATTGGGTGGATTTTTAAACAAATAATAGGCAATTGCTTTCAGACAGTAAGCTTAAAATTATATCTTGAAATGATAAATGAATGGTAGTATAAAAAAGAAAAACTATGGAACATGCACGCATGCCACCCATTTAAAAATCAATATGAAAATGTCAGGGCTGAGATATTGATGAACGCATGTGTACAGTAACTGTAATAGGATCATAAGTTTAAAATCCCCTTCTGTCCTCTTTGCTTACATTGGGCCTCTTCTAAGCATGACTTCAGACTTCTGGTGTGGTGCTGTAGGATCAGCGTGGAACTGCGAACCACAAGGTGGTGGTTCAAACCACAAGCTGCACTTCAGAAACCCTACACAGGCTCACTATGAGTCGGAATTGACTAGATGGCACTTAACAACAACAAACATGACTTGATGTACAATTTAATTTTACAAGTCTCATGTGCCTTCCAGAGATAAAAATGATAAACTAAAGAATATTGAAAAAAAAAGTATCTAATATTAAGCTGTAAAAGAATACATTTGAAGTAGTAAAATATGTGTAAGAATTTATTTCTATCAACTTTTACTTTGTTTTCTCATTTCAAAGTGAATTGGCAGGACATGGATAGAAGACCAATTAATTTATAATTATATGAGTGTCAATAGTGTCAGTATTACTTTATTAGTAAATTTCAAGACCAATGTTTTGGTAGATTTTATACATAATGATGTTTAAATTCCATCAGATTCTCATTTGTATGTTGGCTTTAAAATATGAATTATACTATTATTACTGGAATTGTGTATCAGTAGAGTAAGTACATGTTTTAAAGAATCAACAATTAATAAACTTTCCTCTCCATGGTCATAACTTCATTCCCTGGAAGGCGGCCAACTGGAGAAGCTTTGCCCAGTAATGGGTTTAGAGATGCGTCTTAGAATTTAAATGATTCATATTTATTTATTTTCTGTTTACCAATCCAAATGACTTCAGAGTTCAACTTGTGTTTTAAAGTCATGGGTTATTTCACTGTAGTCAGTAGGGCTAAAGATAATCATTTAGAAATGATTTTGAAAAAAATAAAATAAAATTGACCATCTCTTGAAGAGCAAGTGTGTAGATTAGCATTACCTTATACACTTGTGTGTCCTGTTGTAACAATAGAAAAGAAATACTTCATGAACTTGTAACAAAGGTTAGGTGAATGAAAACTCAAAAGATATGGGGATGACCAAAAGGGGTTGGCTGCCATGAACAGGAAATGACATGAGAAGCATCAGCAAGAGCTTTTTAAGGAAACCAAATCTGTATTCATTGAAGCATAAAAGAGATAGCACACTGTGGTTGCAAACAAAAACAATTCTACTATTTAAGCTTCTATGTGCCAAAGTCCAAGTCAACAACTCTGCGATTTGAAACAAAAGCATATGAATTGCTGTCTCAAAAACAAAAATAAAAATATACATGTATTAGCAATGTGACTGGCAAACATTTGAGATGAGGAGGGGAAAAAAAAAAAAAAGGTCACATAGCATCATCAGCCTGGCTGCAAAGCGTATTGTATCATGGCAAAGTAAAATCAGAAATCAGCTGCAGCAGTAGGAAACCAAAACCAAGCTTTCATACAGCACCTGAGCAAGCCACACTCACTACTTATAAGCCTAAAACAGTGGCCCTGTGATCATGAAAAGACCTAGCAACGAAACAGCGTTGAAAAGGCATGAGGTTGGTAAGCTGCTGGAGAGATCATTTTGCAACAAAATACATGCACATCCTAATAAAGACACACCTTCCTGGGCAGAGGAAGGGGTTTTTACTTCCGGAGACACCTCTGTAACCTTTACATTTGGCTCATGTGGGGTCCCTGCTGGGGCACTCTCTTCAGGAATTACTTTGGCCTTCTCACTAGATTCCACTTGGCCCTCACTGAGGACCTTGGGTTGGTCTGAGGACTTAGCAGCCCCACACTTTTTCCCAAGGAGAGCAGCAGGTTTCTCTTTCTCAGCCATCGGACCCTCTAGCGTTTCTTCTTCTTAGGGATGAAAAAGACGTTGACATCATGACCACAGAACAATACATGAAACGACAGAAATATTATCCAAGGAACACTTTCAGCTCCGATATAACGACCTCATGAGAAGCTCAGGTGTTTTTTTCTTTTACCATTTGGATGAGGAAATTCACATTCTCATGATAGGTACATTATGTGTTGGTTAGAAAATTACTGTGGATAATCTCTTAATAATGGCATCTTCTAAAGTCTCATTAAAAGGCTATTTTAAAAATTGAGAGCTGAAAGGGTTTTTTATTGCTCTATTTCCCTTAGTGGAAATGGCAGTAAGTTGAACACATGTGGAAAGCTTGCTGGATATAAGAGATGGTGCTTCTGGCTAACAGATGGTTGTGAAAAGACAAATGCATGGATTTACTGAAACAAAACAAACAACAACCTTCACATTTGTTAGACATGTGCTGTTTTCTCCAATGCAGGAAGCCCCTACATAAGAACACTACTCTATTTTAAACATGCAAACTTTGCTAAAGAAATCCTTGGGAATAAAGAAGAAAAGAAAAAGTATTGCCTCAAAATAACATCCAATCAACTATCTATCATAACAATTTCGTGAAAAAGTTCTTCATGAATATTGAAAATAAAAGTTTATTCATGACTTCTTGGGTGAAAGCCTACATATAACTGAATTTATTTTACTTCAATGTATTCTGTGTATATGATGTTGGAGATGATGAAACATTTTCAGGAGGAAGTAAAATATTTTTTTAAAAAACAAGATCAAGGTCAAGTTAAATCTTAGTAGTTAGGAAAGTCTACCTCTAGGACCCACTTCTTGCTTATACCCCTGAAATATCAGTAATGTAGTTCATGTATAGTTCTCTTTGAGTAAGAAAGAAAATATGCATATAGGTCTAAAGTCTTATTTCTACAATTCCAAATTCAATCAACATGGAAAATAAGTGAGTGGCAGGGAGACTGCCAAATTCTCCCCTGAAAGAGGCAAATCACAAGAAAAAAAAAAGTTACCATTTAAAAAGCAAAAAAAACCCCCAAAAAACAAAGCAAACCCAAATGTATGAAATTTGTGAATTATCTTGTTTATTTGTTCTTCATTTATGCCTCAGGTGACAGTAAAGGAAATATTTAACCCTTTCAAAATGAGAGGGAAAATTTTAAGCTGTCTGACAGTTATTCAAATTGAAGTTTCCTATGAACTACTTTGCTTTGTTTAAGGATCTACAGATAAAAAGTGAATCTTCTTTTTTGGAAAATATTAAAACTCTCAGAGGGGGAAAATCAGAATTACTTCATCTTCTTCCTCACACTTCGCCCTCAGACACTCATGTTTTTGTAATTAAACTACATAATGACATTTTAAAAATTCAGATTCACACTTTTTATTATTAAGGCATAGAATTTTTATAATGCCATAGAATGAGAGATTTTGATCACAGTTAAAAGACTTTAAGACTGCTTTACTGATGTCAGCTTATTGGATAAAGTATAATCAAGTTAGTTTACATGTTTTCCAAATGTAACTTTCTTGATTTTCATTTTCTCAGTTTGTTTACATATTTTCCAAATAAATGTAACTTTCTAGATTTTCATTTTCTCATTTTGTATAAATAATGTTTAAAGACATCTGTTCCTTAGTTTAAAAAATGTCTATATTTTTTCTTAACTGTTTGAAGGTCACACTATTATAAGACCTTAGTTTATCTATAAATATGAGTCATATTTCTCTACTAGAGTACCTGATCCATTGAAGCTCTTTATTTTCAAAAGGACCCTTGAAGTTTATTATCATAAATGTAGTTTGTGATCTGCAAGTTTATTTCTCATCATCTTGAAACGATTTGCCCTTACAGTATGAAAATATGAAGCATTATCATATGCAAATAACCCCGCCACCTAAGGAAGTTTGTTTCTACTTTTTCCCTTCTAAGACTATCTAGTTAGAATGAGACAAATTGGAAGTGCTGTCCATTTACTTTATCATCATGGTAGTCAATTACACACTAGGGTCCTCAAGGCTAAATGATGAAGGCTATGAATCATATCCTTCATTTAAGCCCATCTCCAACCAAGATGTAGTCATCCGGGGTGGCCTTTGTACTTTCTACAGATAATTGATTTGTAGAAATAAAGCTTTCCATAACATTTATTCTGCCCTAAACAGATTCTTAACTATCTTGGAAGAAGCTATATCAAGTAACAAAGCACTAAAAAGAGGATTATTGAACTCTTAGAGATATTATATATCCACAGAAGACAAAAATAATATTAAGGCTCATCCTCAGTGTGGGTAAGAGTATGTTTACCAATTTATTTTTAGGGAGTAGAAAGAAGTAATTTTATAATTGAATGATTTTTGCTTTTTTTCTTTCTTCTCGAAGCAATTATAAAGAAAAAGAAGTGTTTATATACCTCAAAAAAATACTTATTTCACATTATGTTGAACATCTGGATGGATGCTACCTATATAGGGACTTCATTTCATGTGGAAAAAGCAAGCTTCTTCCCCCTCCCACCCCCCATATGAAGGCACACTTAGTATGATGCATGTGGACAAAGCTGCAGGCTGGGGAGGAGGAGCAAAAGGGGACCATGCTTGGTTCACCTTTCTCCTGGCTTAAATGGACCTCTGTACTCTGCGCTGAGACACCTGGGAGCACACTAGAGGTAGTCCATTCTGAGCTGAACAAAGGATGCTCATAATACTCCTCATCAGAATTGTAAGGGTCATCATCAGGCACAGACACCGAAATGGAGGGGGCTAGGAGTCTACGCCTCTCCCCGCTGGTGGCAGGTTCATGGCAGGGGAACCTGTGTAGAGGACCCACTTGATCCTCAGCCCCTTCATCTACAAACAGACACACAGGAAGAAACTGCAGGGAGAACTGGACAAGACAGACACAAGATCAAACAGAGGAGACAGACACTTACAGAAGGACACAAAGGGCCACAGAAGAAGCACAGCAGGATGGATGGGAACCGGAAAGACAAGCTGATGGAGAATGGAAGACAGTGAGAGTGGTTCATGCTTTAGTAGCTACTGAATTTAAAGGATCCCTTAAGCAGGTTTGCCATTCACTTTGGTGAATCAAAAGCATTGATAAATCTACTGCATAACAGAAATTATCTAGACATTTCTGTAAAACAAGTCAGAATAACCAAGGAAACACTGGCAAAGAAACATTAGAAGACATTACAAAACAAATGCATTCTTTGGAAGATTAAAAAAAAAAGAATTCTTATGATAATAGAAATATATTTCTAAGTTAAAGATAAGAAAGTTGTTATGATCTGACGCTCTGTGATTATGGGGGAAAACAATCTTGTATGAAGCACATTCTTAAGATGCTCAAATAGCATTTTGGTTAATAACTTAGTTAATGACCTTTAACCACAGAATAATTTTTCTTTTCACTCTTTCATGAAAAATCTACAGTGCATTATTCTATTTTCCATTAAGAGATGTAGTCAGCAAAGCTCTTTCTTTAAATATTAAGGATAATAAACTAGCTTTAGACATCATTTTAAATACTGGTTCATTTACAGGACAATGGAAGCATATGGTAAAGAAAGTTCTGAATAATATAAACATGTTTGTTTTGAGTTTTGTTTCAATTCTGAAAGCTTAACAGAGACACGATTAAAAGAAATTCTAGTGCATTGGTTTCAGATGAATCAAGTCTTTACGCAGTTTCATTTGTGACACTGGGTCTTTACTGCTTTCATGTTTCAAACCCCTATTGCTTATTTCTCATGGAAATACTGAAATAACTGTTATCATTTCTGTTCTTCCCTGTGCCTTGGCTTGGAAATCTGCATTAATTAAATATACTTCCTTAAATGCATAACTGTAGAGCAGGCTGATTGATACTTGCATGAGTTTTAAGGACTATGCTTCAATGTGGCAAGTTAGCAAATTTGATGATTACTATTTACTTACTTTTATAGAGAAATTATTTAAAAATTTCATAACCCAGCAATAAAAACAAAGTCTGCAGTACATAAAGAACATACATTAGACTGTGAGGCACAAGGTTGGTGGTTTGAGCCCATCAGCCACTCCACGTGAGAAAGATGAGACCGTCTGCTCTGGCAAAGATTACAACATTGGAAACCTTATGAGTTGGAACTGACTCCGTGGCAATTAAGAACATCAGAATTTAAGCAGACAGAATTATAGTATGTATTTGAAAATGACTGTACTTTCAGCAACTTATTTTCAGCAACCAAGTGCTAACAACTGGGAATAAATCTGAAATCATAAAGAGTTCTAAAATAACAGAGTATGGAGAATACTTTGAATCATTTACTGACTGATCCATGAAATTTGTTTCTGGATGGGAATGCAGAACTTTCTGTCATGATGCTTATTATATCATGAAATAACAGAAGTCTAAAATTGTATTTGGTATTCTTAGTTCAACTAAGGCACAGTTTCCCAGCTGAGCAGATAATTGGCCAAGATCTGGTCTACAACACTGGCTGAATCATAAGGGCCGGACTTGTCACATGTCCTAGTCATTCATATTTCCCAGTGACTCACTGAGAAACTCCTCATGTATGTCATTTACTTTTCAAATTTCTAATGCATTTAACAGATTAGATGGGCAACCAATAAATGAAAATGGGATATTTGGCTTTCTACTTTCCAGCATTTATTTTCTGGGAAGTATAACAGACTTGAGTATACAATAGAAGTAGTCACTTTGAAAGAATTTAAAGCTACAGACTAGTAGTGTAAAGGCAATATTCACTGTAAGCTTTAAACTTTTGAAGATTTTGGCATCCCTTTTGCTGTTATTTTGAAAGTGCCTAAATGTAAAAACAGCTCAGAGGCTTGCTTCAGATATCCAACATTTCAAAGAAACAAGGCTTTCTATTCTGAAATCCTTGATTCTGATCAGTGAATAACAAACAAAATCAATTAACCCCGTAAGAGTTTCAGTGGAAGCATAGCTCTGAGGCAAGACAACTTCAGAACGAGTGTCTGGCACCCTTGGTCCTATAGTTCTATGAGGTGCATGTACTTCAGCAAGTGTTCACAGAAAACATATGAGCCTGAAGTCTATCTACATTATCAGGGGGATTTCAAAATGCTTGGGGAAAAATGGCATTGAAATATAATGGGATTTTTCACAAAATTTTGAAGTCCTCTTGTATTAACCTCAGATATGCACAAGGAAAGTTATGGTTAGAGGAGATCATTTCTAGCCAAGCTCAAACAGTATAGTTGGTTTCAGTGATAATGATGGAAGACATGAGATTCTCAATTACTACACAATTGTGTATGGTGGGTGTTCTTGGATTACATCTAAGAGATGAAAAATGGTAATTTGAAAAAAGGAAATTAGTTCAGTAGATGTAATAAAACATCCTCATTTAAAAATAACTTATCTCTGGTAGCATAGTGGTTACGAATCGGCCTGCTAACCTAAGGGTCAGCAGTTCGAAACTACCAGCTGTTCCATGGGAAAAAGATGAGGCTTTCCGCTCCCGTAAAGATTACAGCCTCAGAAACCCTGTACAGGGTCACTATGAGTCGGAACTGACTCCACGACACATAGCAACAACAACAAAATATTTCTATAGTTCACAGGAAGAGACAATTTGAGGAAAGTAGTGGGGTAGACCCCTAATGAGATGGATTGGCCAAGTGGCAGCATTGATGCTCAAGCGTGGCAACAGTAGTGAGGTTGGCCCAGGATAGGGCAGGTTTTGTTTTGTTGTGCATAAGGTTGCTATGGGTCGGTACCAACTCGATGGCACCTAATAACAACAGTGGGGTTGTAGTTGCAAAGACTTATGTTTGAATTCTAGATAAGCCAAGTTACTATCCATGACGTCCTGGGCAATAGAGCGAAGAGTAACTAATCTCTATCTCTGTGGGTTACTGGGACGATTCAATGGGAAGATATGCTTTTTCACTTCACTTGACCCATCAAAGTTAGTGTTGCAGTATTTATGAAAAGCGAAATCATTTCCTAACTGTAGTTTTGCTGCTTAAGAGCAAGACAGAATATGTCCTTTTACTATAAATATGCATGTTTATAAGGACCCTACTTTAGTCACAAAGCATTCTATTTCATTTAAGAATGTGATATATAGTAAAGGATAAGGTAGCCTTGTGAACATGGCTCTTTTGCATAATCTTCAAAATAACGCTTACCTGGTTTCAATGGACGAAATTAACATCTCCTAACTTGTACTCATTAAAAAAAAAAGTTTGAAAGTTACTGTTGGATTAACAGCAAGCTTGCCATACACAATGCAGTCTTGGAATGTCAACCCCTTTGGTACACTTTCACTAGACACCAGGTCTCTGGAACATCAGTGACTCAGTGAGTTTGCCTGGTGTGGCATCCCAGTGTAGGGGTGAAGGCAGCTGGCTCTGCTTACACTTTCTCTACCATCTCTAAGCCTTTTTCATTCTGCAAACTTTGAACTGAGGACTTACAAGTTTGCCGCCACAGAAGGACATGGAGGGAAAAGTGCTTTGGGATCAGCAATTATTATATCACCCTGAAATTCTGGAGCAAACCTAAGAGGGCAGAGGGATTCCTGGCTTTGTTTTCACATGGTTCCAATGTTCTTGCACAGGCTTCCAAATTTAACAGTTCAATCCAAATGCCAACTATTATGGTTTAGCCGAAAAGAAAAAGTAGGTTAATTTGACAGCACCCTAACTCAGTAAGCTATTGATTTACTGTGCCATCCTTTCCTGTATATTTTTAAGTGGGCCGCTCATTTAATTTTTGCATCAAAACCCCCTTGTATATGTTTCCCAAAATAGGTATATACTCTGGGAATTAGTAATACACTAATTATAATAAATTAATATCCATAAATGAGAGTAATTTCTATCTTAAATTATTTATAGCAGAAGCGTTCATGTTTCCCCCTTGGAAAAGAACAGCTTTAAATAACTGGTGATTGATTTTTTTTTAAAAAGTAAGCTTATCCTCAAAATTACTGAATTACTCTCTTTAATAACTTTCTTACGTTTGTCTGAAAGGATGAGACTGTGATGCAGTCACCATGGTTCTGGATTAAAGTCACGTTGAAGGTGTGTCAATGAGAGTAAATAATCACCTCACCAGGGCAAGCAAAACCACCTACTCCTTTCCATCCAATCTGCTATATGGAATTTGAGGTGCATCTGTACAAACCAATTAATTTGTATAATGAATCACCTGAATCCTGTTTTCCACTAGTTTGTAATTTATCTTCTGCCAAAATGAAGCTGGTTAATTATAATCTAATATTTCTTGCACACAATATTAAATATGGTTTAATAAAAGGAGAGACAAGCGGCAAGTTTGTCTCGATCACACATCTCTCATACATTTAAAGTTTCCTGGTCTTTCAGCTAATGAGGTGCAGTTTATTTGAAAAAAAAAAAACCATGTACACACACACACAAAAAAAACAAAAACAAAAACAAAAAAACCAAAATACATATAAAGTCCATATATTTTAGAAAGTGGGTATGCTTTTAAGATTATATATACATATAGTATGGTTTTAAAAGCAAATCATTAGGCATTCATATAGTTAAAATTTTTCAGTAAAAATACAGTATGCTTTAAAAAATGCTAAAGTATCTTCAAATTAGTTTCAATAGTAAATGAGTTGACATTTTCCCTCAATATACTGGAACATCTTGGGGAATGCAATTCTATTGTATCTAATTCTAAGTTATCAAAAGTTGAAAGTTATTCTACATTTTATTTACATTTTTATTATACTCGTAATAGCCTCCACAAAATAGTCAGATTCCCAGATGGCTGGAAGAAGCTTACTTGTTCTTTTCCTGTTCCAATTCCAAGATAAGAGTGGTGATGGCTGTGTTCCGTGGAGTCGGTTCCGACTCATAGCGACCCTGCATAGGGTTTCTGAGGCTGTAAATCTTTACAACAGCAGAGAGCCTCATCTTTCTCCCGCAGAACAGCTGATAGTTTCAAACTGCTGACCCTGAGGTTAGCAGCCCAATTTGTAACTACTACGCTACCAGAGCATCTTAATATAAGAGTTGTTACTGTTGTTAAGTGCCGTTGAGTCGGTTCCGACTCATAGCGACCCTGTACAGGGTTTCCGAGGGTATAAATCTTTACGGGAGCAGAAAGCCTCATCTTTCTCCCGCGGAGTGGCTGGTAGTTTCAAACTGCTGACCTTAAGGTTCGCAGCCCCATTCGTAACCACTACGCTAACAGAGTAAGAAGGGCAAATTCCTTGCCTTCAGGAACAAGTCAGGTGTGTCAACTTCATAGTCCTCACTGGGGTTAAGAGGACTCTGTGACACTTGAAAGTCCTTAAGAATGGGCTCAGAAACATTTTCAATGATTCAAGGAAAATGTAACTGTTATGTAAGGCTTGTCACTGAACACAGACGGTGACTGTTTTTCCTCCATCCCCTTTACTACTTCTACTCCTTTCTCATCACCATCCATCAGGAATCTCCTTGTGTTCTTATAACACATCATGCAAAGTGACCTTTCACATCCTGGTCCCTTTGCCCAAAATGCCTTCTCTCCTTCTTATTTGCTTGGCCAACTCTCTGGGATCGGTTGACAAGTTTCTACCTTAGAGAAACTTTTGTTAACCATTCCTATTCATAAATAAGCTTTCCTTTTTTTGTTTCTTCTTGAAATTATGTGTGAGTTTGTCTATTAAACTTTGTTTTCCATCTGATGGTGTTCCTTAATTACAGGGATCACGTCCATTTTGTTCACTACTGAATTCCAAGAATTTAAAGATTACCTGGAACATCGAAGGTCCCAATAAATATTAGCTAAGATAAAAATAAGGCCAAAAATAATCTTTTAAGTCTATAAAATTTAAATCTCAAATCTATAAAGATCAACTCACATTTCTAGGAGAATTAAGTGATAATTAGTGAATATTATATTGTATTTGTCAAATTTTCTTTTATCCTTATAATAATTTATTTTGTTTAACATCATTTTAGCAATGAAATTAGAGAAATGCCTCTATTTAAGAAAAAAAAAAAAAAACACTAAAAAAAAACTCCACCTCATTAAAAGCCAGAAAAAAGTATCTTTAAAATGAAATTATTTTAGAGTTGATAGTCTATACAGTTTAATAATTTATATTTAGAAAATCAAAGAATATTCCCAATAAATATATTCATAAATTATGAAAAGATAATACTGTGACAAACATTATAATCTATTTTTAACACAGTAATAATCTTGAAGTGACAACAACAGAAAAACAAAAACACAATAGAATAATATTAAATTCCAGGTATTAGTATTTGTAAACTATTAGTATTTGTAAACTAAATTTTGTGGAAACAATTGAACTGTTATACTTCCTTTTCCTAAAACTGATCTAAGTCAGAGAATGAATGAATAATAATTTGCTCTCAAGTAGTGCCTTTCATCCTTGATTCGGAATAAATACTCTTCAAGGAATCCGTTTTAATCAACGAGAAGTAAAAAGCTAACATAGCAATACATGTTGAGTAAACGCACAACTAGACTCATAGACAAGACCAGGTCTCCACAGGAGAGAAGTTTCTACTTCACAGCTCTCAATATCAGATACACTCACTAACTTCTTAACTTATTTATTAAATACTTATTGGGGTAGACCCTGGAGGAGGTTTTGGCAATCCAAGGATGAGCAAAAAGGAGTTAACTCTGGGGCACTTCCAGAAAGAAATGTTGGTTTCACCCAATAAATATAACACCTACTAAAAAGGGGATAACATTTATTGTTATTGTCATTCAGGTACTTAACAGCAAACATCACGGTATCTTCTCTATCAAAGTATTGTTTAAATAAACGACTTCTTTGTAGTTATGCGCTTAACTTAAATATGAAGTTGTCTTTACCTTTATCAAGTGGATTTTTCCTTTCTGTATTTATCATATTTCTCTACTTCTGATTTTATATGGATATATAATTATATCCTGTTTTAAGATTTTGGATTCTTTTTGACCATTTGAAATAGTCACCTCCCAAGCATGATCCCAAACTGACCCATACAGAAGTCCAATTTTTCAGAAATGCATCTAATTTACCTTTTGTCAGAAGACCAACCCTGAAAATCAATAGGCCTTACCTTCCTCTACTGTGACAGTCTGTTCTGAGGCTGGTGATGGGGGTGGAGAAGGAGGCAGATTAGCTGTCTCTTCAGCTGCTAAAGATCAAACAATGGGAAAATGAGATATAACAATTAATCCTTTTAGGCCATTATATGTGTAGGCAGTTCTGCCATCTGTAAAAGGGCCTTTCTATGCAATTCAGGGAAAGATTCAATAGTAAGCTGTCCTTGACTTATTTTTAGCCTTGTTACTTGAGTCACATGATTTTTGAAAAACCTAAAAGAAAAGAATAGCATTTAATATTTGTCAAGGTTTTATTTAGACTCCTCTATAATAACGGATGAGCGATTCCTGATAAAATTCTATCGTTAATTCCATTCATTTGTATCATCTTATTCAATTTATAAAATCTTTCGTATTTGTCATTATTTAGCATGCACAAACACACGGACAAGAAATTTAGTTAGGATCTGACTGAAAAAAAGATATTAGAACTCACTATTGTTCAATTTCTTGACTTGAAAACAAGTGTTACCTAGATCATACAGTTACCTTCTTTTAAACAATATTATGTCCCCTGAATCTAATATCAAAGTCCTTCTTTCATACGTACTCTCAGGGAAAAAAAATGAAACAGTCACAGACTCTGGCAACCTTCCAACAGAAACCAGGTGCTAGTGGAAACTTTAGGCCTCAGTATCATTTGAAGGAGGACCAAAGACAAAGGCTTTACAAAGCAAATGATTTATATTTAACTTCGAGTTTTCCTCTTCAAGACACTTACCTTTTTTAAGACTTCTCATATCAGGGTAAAGCATTTTCAAGGGAATTTTATCATTCATGGTCAGTGGTTAAAGCTGTTGTAAAGACTGTGTGGATTTCCATTTCAGAGTGGAAGCAGGTGAATTTTTAGTTTCTTAGTCTTACGGACTAAAGCAAGGCATATTTTAAAGTTTCAAATAAAAAAAAAATAGTTTGGGTTTTATTTTATTTCAAAGAAAAGAATTAAACAAGATTGAACACTTTTTTATAAGGTTAATTTTTTCCCTCTCTTTTTAAGAGAAAAATAGTACTTGATAGTCAAATGACAATTTACAGAAACTACTGAGTAAATTTTAAATTAGTATTCTGGAAGAGCAGAACATTTTGCATTGATAAATTTAAAATAAGTGATTGAATACTGATTGGAAAATTAAATATCAAGGCTACATTAGTGAAGACAGTAGATATATACTATATTTTAGCCTTAAAATCTTAATACTCATTGGGTTTATAAATTCTCTTTAAAATGAAACTATGAGTTGAATGTAAGAGATTCTTTTTTCTTGCATGTCTGTGTGTATATACAGATACATTTCTTTCAATTGATCACTCAACTTACCTATCAATCTATCTAGCTATCATTTATTGAATAGAATAGCAAGTATATGGCCAGAGTGTTTTTCTTCGCAAGCATTGGTTATATAATTTACTTGTGGCCCAGAGAGAGAGAGTGTTATTGAGGTGTTTTATGTGAGGCAATGAACCAAGTGAAGATTAGCACCTCATATGAGAAACAAAATCCCTGGTGATTACAGTAAATTTTGGACCATAGATTTTGTGTAGTCAGTTGAGAAAGATCCAAAACTATTTTATAGATGTTCACCAAAAAAATCACAAAGGAAAATTATCATCTCTAGTTAAAGTATCAGTATGTGTTCCTTATGAGTGAGGATCATGAAATCAAAATGCAGAAGTTTTATTCTTTTAATAACCCTCCACAGTGGTCTGGAAATGAAAAATTAAGGGCACCTTAGAGGCAAGTCTAATGACCTTGCCATTAAAGAGATTAATGTAAAAACACAATTAGCCCATTGATAAAGGTTGGAACAGGTCCCAGTGTATCCCAAGAAAGGTTTTTGATGAATAGCACACATAGGAAGAAGCACATGACATGGTCTGTCTTTGAACATGAAGACTTTGTCTCTTAGTCAGGCACAACTCATACAGCTCCGGATCTGAGGCTCTTCACATTTACCTAAAGGCAGAGCTGCAGGCTGGTCTTTATGCTGAGCTTCCTTCTCTTGTTCACCTTTTAGGACTGCTACAGCCTCAGCAGTGACTACTTGAACTATCCTTGCAGACACCTCCTCTGTAATAAATAGCAACAAAAGAAACAATGGTTAGGGGTAGTCTAAAGTTGACAACAACAACAAAAAGTAATCAAACAATATGCTTTTAAGTGTTGTGAGTCAGTTCCAATTCACAGCAACCCTGTATAGGGTTTCCAAGGATTGACTGGTGGGTTTGAACCTCCAACCTTGTGGTTTGCAGTCCAGCGTTTATCTTACATCACCATACCACATGCTGTTGTTGTTAAATGCCATCAAGACAATTCTGACTCATAGTGACCCTGTATAGGGTTTCCGAGGAGCGGTTGATAAGGTTGAACTGACGACTGTGTGCAGTTCACGCCAACTTTGGAGTCCAGCACATTAACCCACAGCATCACACAAGGATTCCACCATACAATATGTTGTTGTTGCTAAGTGCCGTTGAGTGGGTTCTGACTATAGTGACCTTGTAAAGGGTTTCCCAGGCTCAGCTGGTGAGCTTGAAGTGCTGATTTTCAGTTCAAACTGACTTTGCAGTCCAGCACATTAACCCACATTGCCACACCAGAAAGTGTTTTTCACTTTTAGGCTTCCCCAGAACAGTAAAATAGAATTTCTTCTACTTGCACATGACACACACACACACACACACACACACACACACGCTGTTTTAAGTACTGTCAAGTTAGTTGTCACTCATGGTGACTCTGTATAGAGTTTCCTAGGCTGTAAATCATTGCCGAAGCAAAAAAGTCTCATCTTTCTCCCATGGAGAAACTGGTGGGCTTAAACTACCAATCTTGTGGTGAGTAACCCAATGCTTATCCTATGTAACCACTACATTAACACACAGGCTATTGTTGTTGTTAAATGCCATCGAGTTGGTTCCAACTCCTAGAGACTCTGTATAGGGTTTCCAAGGAGTGACTGGATATAAACTCCTTGCTGACTCTGTGGTTCAAGCTGACCTTTCAGTTTTATCCTACAGTGTTTTTCCTACAGTATCATACTAGCACTCTCTTACACACACGCGTATGTATATATGCAGCCTGGTGAGGCACTGTGGATTAATGCACTGGATTCTACAGTTGTTTGAGTCTGGCAGTTCAAACGCACCAGCCACTCCTTGGAAATCCTATACAGGGTTACTATGGGTTGGAAACACCTTAACAGCACTTAATAACAAAAACAATATGTATGTATGTATGTATGTATGTATGTATGTATGCATGTATGTATATATTCTCTGGAAAATTATTGAAAGGTGCAGAAAGCATCAAGATAAGATGGAAGGAACACACAGAGTCACTGTACCAAAAGGAAATGGTTATTGTTCAACCGTTTCAAGAGGAGATAGCATATGATCAAAAGCCAATGATACTGAAGGACGAAGTCCAAGGTGCATTGATTGAAGGAATTGACAAAGAACAAGGCACCAGGAATTGATGGAATAAAAACTGAAATGTTTCAAGAAAGCGAGGCGACACAAGAGGCACTCACTCCTCTCTATCAAGAAATTTGGAAGATAACTATCTGGCTGACTGATTGGAAGTGATGCATATTTGGGCACATTCCAAAGAGAGGTGACCCAACGCAATGCGGAAATCATGAGACAATATCTTTGATATCCCATGCGAGTAAAGTTTTGCTAAAGGTAATACCGAAATGGCTACAATCATACATTTACAGAGAACTTCCAGAGGTTCAAGCTGGATTCAGTAGAGGCCATGGAACGAGGGATATCATTGCTGATGTCTGATGGATCTTGGCTGAAAGCAGAGAATATCAGAAAGTTGTTTGTTGCTGCTGTTAAGTGCCGTCGAGTCGGTTCCGACCCATAGCGACCCTGTACAGGGTTTCCGAGGCTGTAAATCTTTACGGGAGCAGAAAGCTTCATCTTTCTCCCGCGGAACAGCTAGTAGTTTCGAACTGCTGACCTTTTGGTTTGCAGCCCGATTCATAACCACTACGCTACCAGAGCTTCTTAGAAAGTTGTTTACCTGTGCCTTATTGACTATGCAAAGGCTTTCGATTGTGTGGATCATGACAAGCTATGGACAACCTTGTGAAGTATGAGTATTCCGGAACACTTAATTGTACTCATGAATAATCTGTATCTGGACCAAGAAGCAGTTGTTCGAACAGAACACAGGAACATTGAATGGTTTAAAATTTAAAAAGGTGTGCGACAAGGTTATATTCTTTCACTATACTTCTTCAACCTGTATGCTGAGCAAATAATCTGAGAAGCTGGGTTATATGAAGAAAAACGTATCATCAGGATTGGAGAAGGAGTCATTAACAACCTGCGATATGCAGATGATACAACCTTGTTTGCTAAAAGTCAAGAGGTCTTAAAACATTTACTGATGAAGATCAAAGAGCACAGCCTTCGGTGTGGATTACATCTCAGTGTAAAGAAAACAAAAATCCTCACCACTGGACCAATAAACAACATTCTTATCAGTGGAGAAAAGATTGAAGTTGTCAAGGACTTCATTGTTCTTGGATCAACTATCAGTACTCACGGAAGCAGCAGTCAAGAAATCAAAGGATGTATTGCATTAGGCAAATCTGCTGCACAAGACCTTTTTAAGTGTTGAAGAGCAAAGATGTCAGCTTGAGGACTAAGGTGCGCCTGACCCAAGCCATGGTATTTCAATAACCTCATATGCATGCAAAAGCTGGACAGTGAATAATGAAGACCGTAGAAGAATTGATGCTTTTGAGTTATGGTGCTGGAGGAAAATATTGAAAGTGCCATGGGCTGCCAAAAGAACCAATAGATCCATTTTGGAAGAAGTGCTGCCAGAGTACTCCTTGGAGGCTAAGATGGCCAAACTTTGTCTCTCATACTTTGGACATATTGTCAGGAGGGACCAGTCATTGGAGAAGGAGATCATGTTTGGTAAGGTTGGGGGTCAGAGAAAAAGAGGAAGACTTCCATCGAAATGGATTGGCCAAGTGGCAGCATCAATGGGCTCACGTGTGGCAATAGTAGTGAGGTTGGCCCAGGACTGGGCAGGTTTCATTCTGCTGTGCATAAGATCGCTATGGGTTGGTACCAACTCAATGACACCTAACAACAACAACATATGTATAAATACACACACACACAGACATATATACACATACTGTTGCTTTCTGCTACCACAAAGATTCTTACAACATCAGTTTGAAAAGGTCAGCAGTTCAAACTCATCAGTTGCTCCTTAAAAACCCTATACAGGGTCTCGCTATGAGTCAAAAACAGACACAACGGCACTTAACAACATACTGGTGCAAATGAAAAAGTAATTGGCATTCTGCAGCTAACCAAATGAACACAGAACCAAAGAAAAATAATTATCAATTTTGTATGGATGGTACTTTGTTTTTTAAAAGTATTTACACAAAAATAAACTAATTTTTGTACTAGAAATAAATTCAGAGTGAAACAAAATAATTCATTTTGGATTTAATTTAAAACATATTTTACAATTTTGTTAACATAGTCCAGAAAAAATTCAAATGGTTCTTTATGCTGACGTGCAGGAATACTCTGATTTGAACCCTACGAGGATATCTCAAATGTGTATTCATGATGATAAGCATTATTCAGGATCAGTGTGAACTAGATTATGAAAAGAAGGACAAATGAAAATGGAAAACACTGGGAGGAAGCAGGATGAGCACTGGTAGGTTGTGGGGATTGCATTCAGTGGCCTGGAACAAATCTGTAAGAATTTTTAAATAGAAACCTAATTTCCTCTGTATACTGCCACCCAAATCACAAGAAAATAGTTTTAAAAAGACATTGACTACAAAACCCTGGGAAGATAAAATGTAAATGATTTAAAGGAAAAGGATTGTTATCTTTCTCTAGCTCATAGATATTCTAAAAATCTTTAAAACCATATCACATTTATTCATTATGAAGAGAATGCAATAACATTAATATGTTGTTGTTGTTCTGGTTAAGTGCCGTCGAGTCAGTTCCAACCCATAGCTACCCTGTATAGGGTTTCCAAGGAGTGGCTGGTGAGCTTGAACTGTCGACCTTGTAGTTCAAACTGATTTTGCAGTCCAGCGCACTAACCTACAGCACCACACCAGGACTCCAATTAATATGAGTGGGCTTCAAAAAGTTCACAGAGTACATATTATGAAAAAACTATGCATGGATTTTTTAAAAAGTATCAAAATAAACTCGTACTAACTTGTTATAACATATTTGAACAAGATCTAGTTTGAAACACTAAGAAGTTTAAGGCATTAGTTTGAAAAGAGCCTGTATCAGAACAACATGAGTTTGGCTAATATTGAAATAAGAACACACATCAAATTTATGGTGATACTTGCATGGAAGAATAATGAAATCACTTCTACTTTATGAAAGGTTTATTGGTACAGTGCCACACAGAAATCAGCAATCTATAAACAGATAACTCATTTTAAGAAGGAACAAGACAACTTTGACGATGAAGCCTTTAGAAACAGAGCATCCACATCAATTTGTGAGGAAACAATCAATTTTGTTTGTGGCCTAAATGAAGAGGACTGATGATTAACAGCAGGAATAACAGCCAAGTCACAGATATCTTAATTGGTTTAGTTTACACAATTCTAAATGGAAAATTAAAGTTGAGAAAGGGTTCGGCTTAATGGGTGCCAACAATGTTGCACTCAGATCTGCTGTAACCAAGAGCAGAGTTTTCAATGGGAATTTTAAACAAGTGGTATCAACATACTGAAGCATTTTTATGAAAGATCGTAATGAAAAATCAAACAACACTTTACCATTATGATCTTGAAAACTGCGCACTATCAAAGCAATGGCTATCAAGAGGTGCAAGTGGTTCAGTCCAAAGCAAAAGCGGACCAATCAAGAACAAAGATCACACATGGCAACAGGTTTTTTTAGGATGTTCAAAGAATTCTGCTTGCTGACTTTCTGGAGGGTATGGCACTGTGGGATAAAGCATTGGACCACAAGGTCAGTTTGAACCACAAGGTAGTTCATACTCACTAGTCACTCCTTAAAAATCCTATACAGGGATGCTATGAGTTGTAACCAACTCCATGGCTCTTAACAACAACAGCAAAAGAACGCTTCTCCAGGGACTGGTCCCTACTGACATCATGGCTGAAGTATGAGTGACGATATCTGCCCATCTTGGCTTCTAAGGAGCATTCTGGCTGTACTTCTTTCCAAACAGATTTGTTTGTTTTTTTAACAGTCCATGGTACCTCTAATATAGTCTTCTCTAACACCATAGCTCAAATGCATCAATTCTTCTATGGTCCTTCCTTATTCATTGTTCAACTGTCATGTGCACATGAGGTGATTGAAAATACTATGGCTTGATGCAGGTGCACTTTAGTGTTCAAACTGACAACTTTGCTCCTGAACACTTTAAAGTGTCTTATGCAGAAGATGTGCCGAATGCAATTAAGTCCTTTGATTTCCTGATTGCTGCTTCCACTGGAGTTGATGGTGGATCCAAGCAAAATGAAATTTTTGACCACTTCAATCTTTTCTCCATTTATCATTGTTATTTATTGGTGTCGTCATGAGGATTTTTGTTTTCTTTACACTGAGGTTCAACCTATCCTGAAGACTGTGGTGTTTGATCTTCATCAGTAAATATATTTAGTTCTCTTCATTTTCAGTTAGCAAGGTTGTATCATCTGCATATCACAGTTAATGAGTCTTCCTCCAAGTCCAACGCCAGTTTCTTCTTCATATAATCCAGCTTTTAAAAGTGATTTTAAAATAAATTCATCTTGTAACTTCTACAGACATTACTAATCATAGGGTGATTTGGAATGTTGTTGTTAAGTGCCGTCAAGTCAGTTCTGACTCATAGCCACCCTGTATACGGTTTCCGAGGAGCAGCTGGTGAGCTTGAACCACCAACCTTGCAGTTCAAACAGCTTTGCAGTCAGGCACATTAACCAACAGAGCCACATCAGGACTCCCATTTGGAATAAAAGACTTTAAATATATAACCTAGGTAACAGATATTACTATACAGTCAAATATCTGAAGACAAAAAGTTAAGTTTGTCTTGAAAATTTATGCTATGGTATAAGAAGTATCAAAGTAGTCTTTAGCAGATAATTTGAATTCTGGAAATATTCATATTTTTTTCTTAGTACTGATGAAATATATTGGTGGGAAAACATGAAATAAAGAGAAATTCATTGAAACATGCTCTTACCCACAGAAAGCTACCTGATAATATACAAAAGTTATCATATAAGTAATGAGTATTGTTATGTAAAGGTATTAAACAAGTTGCTTTGCTATCCTAGGCGCCTGTTTACTGGCAGCATTATTTAATCTACATAATAACACATTTTCCAGATGGGAAAAATGGCAAAATAATGGAGAATGGGAATCTATTGTCCTCTGTAGATAACACTGTCATTTGTACAGCATTGTACAAATATGTTATATATGAACAGGTTCTGGTTCAGAAAACTTGGCATCAAGTTCTGCTTCCATCTCTTATTAGCTGCATGTCCTAGGTTACGTGACTTAATCTCTCTAAGCATCAGATTGTTGTATTCTGATAATTAAATTAACCAATATATAACAAGTACTTATTCAAATCATGTACCACTGTTTTTCATCACCCATCTGCTAGTTTGTTTTACTGTGATAGCTTGTGTGTTGCTGTGATGGTGGAAACGACACCACTGATATTTCAAATACCAGCAGGGTCACCTCTGCTGGACAAGTTTCAGTGGAACTTCCAAAGACAGACAGAAAAGAAAGGGAAGCCTGACAATCTACTTTAGAAAATGAGCCAATGAAAACCGTAGGGAACACAACAGAACAATGTCTGACTTATTTGCTTCGAACATATCATCAGAAGAAAACAGTCACTGGAGGAGAACATAATGTTTGGTGCAGAGGGCCAACGAGAGTGAGGTAGACCCTCAATAAAATGTATTGACACAACAGACTCTCATCAGGATGACACAGAACTGGACAACATTTGCTCTGTTGCCAAGAGTCGGCGTCAACTTGATGGCATCTATCCATCCATCCATCCATCCATCCATCTTCCTACCCACCCACCTACTTATTTATTTCCAGTTTTTAAGTGCTCCTGTTGTTTTGTTACAATCTTTGTCTATGATCATTATTTGATTGACAAAATGTAGATAAGACCTGAAAATTTTTGTCATACATTGAGATGCTGACGCCATTTTTCACAGTGAATACTTCATTGCCTGAATGTTGGCTTATAAGATAACCAGTAAGCTCCTGTGGTTTATTATTGAAACTAAAATGATAAAATGCATACTAAGTGCATTTTACTCTACAGTCATACATATTACTCAACAATTTATAACTGTTGTAACTCTGATTTTTTTTTTTTTTTCATGGCACTGACATGGTCTTACAGTCTCAGTAGTCTATTAGGGTCATGTCAAAAATTTTAAGTCAGCCTTATATTTTTAGCTTAGTCACTGTGTTATATTAATCTATTAACATTGCTTGACTGATTTATAATAAAAATAATGGTGTTGACGTTTTCTCAGAAACTCTGGAAGATGACAACTTGCTTCTGAGCACTATTTGACATTATTGGCATACACATAAGTTTGATTTTGAATGCATACCATTTGGGTTTGCATCAGGACCAGCTGCAATTACTTGAACATGCAAAGGTTCACCAATTAGAATGAATAAGAAATCCAAGTGAGGTGGCAGATGCCTGAGAACATATTTTTGTTTTCTTTTATGTTCTTCTTGAGAGGGAAGTAAGAGACATTGACAGTAAATTCAACCATATGGAATATAAAAGCCAGTAAATGTTTCTGCTTTTAAGAATAACAGGCATAATAATGGTGTGTTAAAAGAAATGACAAGTTAGCCTACCTTACACTCACGAAGAAGGAAAACAAAATAATTTTAGGCAGAATTCTCCTGTCAAGAAAAGGTTTTTCTCAGTAGGGTACGGCATGGTTGCCTAGGAAACTGGTGTTAATTGCTGCTGCTGCTGGAAACTAGTTAACAAGGAAAACACTGTGCAGTTCAAAGAGCTCTTCGAAACAAATACCCTAGATACACTTCCAAAAGCATGGAAAAAAAGAAAAGTTCCTTGCTTTTACGCCTTGCTTAACTTGGAGAGTGAGTGGTTTCTCTGAAACTATTTCCTGTAATCAACTGATGATGAAGGAAATTAAAACAACACATTGCCTTTGTTGCTTGTTTGTTTCCCTGGTACTTCTGCACTCCTACAAGAGGTCAGTCTTGGCAAGTTCTCTGTAGTCAGAGTCCTACTGATATCTAGTGGCCATTCTGACCAACAGTGCATCTGCAGAACCTTGCCTGTCAGTCAGGTTTTCTCCTTAAGATTTACTGAATAATACAGAGATTAACTGAATTTAGTTTAGGGCATGACTGCATTTGAGGTAAAGCTAGTTTACGGAGGAAAATGTACATAAGGTAAAGAATCATGAATCCACAAAGTTCCATTCTGATGGAATACTTAAATTGAAAAAAATTTATTTTGTACCCAGTATAGACTGCTTGAGTACTAGGGTGCGCCTGACCCAGGCCATTGTGTTTTCAATAGCCTCATATGGATGTGAAAGCTGGACAGTGAATAAGGAGGATCGTAGAAGAATTGATGCCTTTGAGTTGTGGTGTTGGAGGAGAATACTGAAAGTGCCATGGACTGCCAAAAGAACCAATAGATCTGTGTTGGAAGAAGTGCAGCCAGAGTGCTCCTTGGAGGCCAGGATGGCTAAGCTTCGTCTCTCCTACTTTGGACATATTGTCCGGAGGAAACAATCGTTGGAGAAGGATGTCATGCTGGGTAGGGTGGAGGGTCAGAGAAAAAGAGGAAGACCCCCAACGAGATGGATCAGCCAGGTGGCATCATTGATGGACTCAAGTGTGGCAGCGGTAGTGAGGTTGGCCCAGGATCGGACATTGTTTCGTTCTGCTGTGCATGGGGGCGCTATGAGTTGGTTCCGGCTCGATGGCACCTGACAACAACAACAACAACAACAACATAGACTACTGGTGTGACGCTGTGGACTGTAAGGTTGGTTTGAACTGCAAGTTTGGAGGGGTTCAAGCTCACCAGCTGCTCCTCAGAAACCCTATACAGGGTCGCTATGAGTCGGAACCGACTCGATAGCACTCAACAAAACATTAACATGAACATCTGGTGTGATGCTGTAAGATAAGCACTGGACGGTGAATCACAAGGTCAGAAGTGCAAACCCACCAGATGCTCCTTGGAAATCCTGTACAGGGTCACTATGCACTGGATGGCACTTGACAACACCAACATAGATAATAGAGGTATGCTGAGTCATTATGAGGAATACAAAGATGAGTAAGACATGGTGTGCCTACATTTAAAGTGTGTTTGAAGGGAGGCATTCTGATTGAAGGGCATGCTTTTAGCTTTTGCTTGTAAGTGACTAAGCATTTGGGCAGACCACTCAACAGTCACACTAAGGCCCTCTTTTGAAATGCATTTGCAAACTGATTATGCTACAGTTAAAATACTGTGTATATTTTCAAAGCATTTTCCTTCTTCCTCCACCTTTTTCTTTTTCTTTTAGCCTCAGTTCTATGTGCTTAAATTCACAATTTGTTGACACTAATAGCCAACCAAATCAAATTAAGTCTTTATAGATTGAACATCATTAGACAAGCATTCAAGCTTAGTTAAGGTAGGAGGTACCACAAATTGAGACTATCAGTAGAAGCATACCACAGGTTAAGCACACTATACTATGAAGCCAATAGTAGTTTTAAAAGCATAGATCAGAAATGGTACCATATGGAAACTTTTGCTTCTAATTTTAAGGACATGGCTAGAAATGGGGAGAATAACACATTAAAGAGAAGTTTTAAATGTATGTTCTAAGTTAAAAGTTTGGTGGTGGTGATGTTGGAGTTTACTAATGTAGGCCTCTGTACATATTCATGTTGTTATCAACCTATAAATTAAACATTGATCATTTCAGTCAGCTTATAATATTTTATTGATCTTTGACTGAGAAAGAGAAGTTTCTTGGGAAATCCACTCCCCTGAGATTTTCAAACTGCCTTAACTCCAAGAAGGTAACTGACTATAAGCTTTTAGGCACTGAGGATATAAATACTTATGAAGTTTTAGAATACTCAATTTTGCATATTGCCCAAACCATTAGTACTGTGCTACTTCTTGTAGACTCGTGAGAAGCTGAATTACATTTATATGTTAAGTCTTGAAACCTATCACACTGCCAAAGACACACAGACAGTGGAATTATTGATAATGTTAATATGAAGATAACAAATCAACATAACTAAGTGAGCTTGAATGATTTTGTTCTTATAAAAGAGTGACTAAGGGGTAAAGAAGACATAAAAATAGTTCCGAATGACTCAAAGGCACTTATCAACAACAACAACATCTACAAAAAGGATTGTGGTGACTTTGTAGGATAAGCACTGAACTGTAAACCACAATGTCAGTATTTTGCAGCCCCCATCTGCTCTCTGGGAGAAAGATGAGGTTTTCTCTTCCTGCAAAGATTTACAGCCTCAGAAACCCCATACAAGGTCATTATGAATTAGAAACAGCAATATTTACAAAGGTATCCTGGTGTAACACTGTAGGATAAGCACTAGACTGCTAACAGCAAGATCAACAGTTCAAAACCAACAGCTGCTCCTTGGAATCCCTATACAGGTCACTATGAATCAGAATTGACTAGACAACATTTAACAACACATTTACAAAAACACAGGGACACTTGAGTCAGCAGAAATGATGCACCATGGAAAAATATTCTAGATTCCAAAAATTATCACTGGAGTAAACTTTTTATTTAAATATAATCTCTCTATAAACCTGGGATAATCTGAACTAATGACTACCTGAGATCTTTCTTCTAGGCGAACTATGTTTTCTTATAATGAAATGGTAAAAATCACCAGCTCAGCTTCTGTCTCACCTTCCATCTCATTCCTAGTAAATTTCAGAGGCCTTGTGATCCAGAAGCATATGAACTATAGGAACTACATGATGGGATATCACCTTTCTAATAATACATCACAGTGTATATTCCATCAGCATGTGGAGAGACCAACAAGACTTCTGTATGACTACAAATTGCTTAGGTGCCCTGTTGGAGCACTTTTCCAAAAACAGCATACAACGTCAACCTTTCTTCGTAGCAAGTCTCTCATGAACTATGGATGTTAAAAATAAGTAGCTGTCCATTTTTCATAACTGTCTATTTTGTTTTTGTCATTTGTTGCTATGTAAAATATTATCTGTAGTCTTTAAATTTTTTATTAGCAGCTCCTGAAAGGATTTGAAATACTTTAATTTGCTAATAAATACCCATGGTAGTTTCTTAGAATCTTCAAATTATAACTGATGATTTAAACTACAGTACCAAGTTTTAACAACCCTAGGAGAAGCCAAAATGGAATGAAATAAACTATGACATTCTGAAAAATGAAATTCTTAAGGGAGGAAAAAAAACAGAAAAATGAGAAGCAAAGTTATTTCTGAGCCATCCTTCTATTATTCTTTAATAGCTTTTGCTTAAAAAAAAAACGTGCTCGGTCACAAGACAAAATAAAGGGAACAGCTTCATGTGACATAACTCAAACAAGTAAATTCGGTGATAAGTGAAGGCTTTGGGTCAGGACCTCTGAGTGAAGTAACCCTTTACCTTGTTATCAGAGCATGCATTTTTCAGTTCTGTTTTCAGGACAACTCAGTGACATTTTCAATTGAGGCCAACTATTACACTGCGCTCATTTATGCAGGACTGAACATAAAGTCATTCAGTACCCTTGTGTTTCTTTGTTGTTGTTGTCAGGTGCCATTGAATCGGAACCGACTCATAGTGAACCCATGCACAGCAGAACAAAACAAGGTCCGATCCTGGGCCAACCTCACTACCGCTGCCACACTTGAAGCCATCAATGATGCCACCTGGCCGATCCATCTCGTTGGAGGTCTTCCTCTTTTTCTCTGACCCTCCACCTTACCCAGCATGACATCCTTCTCCAACGATTGTTTCCTCCGGACTACATGTCCAAAGTAGGAGAGACGAAGCTTAGCCATCCTGGCCTCCAAGGAGCACTCTGGCTGCACTTCTTCCAAAACAGATCTATTGGTTCTTTTGGCAGTCCATGGCACTTTCAGTATTCTCCTCCAACACCACAACTCAAAGGCATCAATTATTCTACGATCTTCCTTATTCACCGTCCAGCTTTCGCATCCATATGAGGTTATTGAAAATACCATGGCCTGGGTCAGGTGCACCTTAGTCCTCAAGCTGACATCTCTGTGTTTCTTAGCTATTAGATAATAGATAACTTTTAGAGTGCTCACTTACCCTGACTTTTCCAATGCTTTCCTGGTCAGTTAATTTCATCATAAAGGAACCATCTCTAAACTTTTACTGTTTTAAGTTAAAAAAATTACTGTTAAGTGTCTTTCAGTCAGTCTGATTTATAGTGAGATTGTACATATATGTGTCTATATAAACATATATATACACATACATACGATACACACACATACACACACACACACATATATATATATACGGTGGTGTGCTGTGGATTCGGTTCTAACTCAAAATGACCGTGCATAGGGTTTTGGAAGCTGTAAATCTTTACTGGAATAGAAAGCCTTGTCTTTCTCCTGTGGAAATGCAGGTAATTTTGAACTTCTGACCTTGAGGTTAGCAGCCCGACTCATACCCACTATGCTACCAGAACTCCTGGAGTCTTGGTGAGAAATTGTAGAATATGCACTGAACTACGAACTGCAAAGTCAGTGCTTCAAAACCACTAGACCCTCCTAGAAACCCTATACTGATTTTTCTGAGTCTGAATGAGCTTAAGGATACTGAACAACAACCACAACAAATACATTTTTATACATAAGGAGCTCTGGTAGCATAGTGGTTACAAATCGGGCTGCGATCCACAAGGTCAGCAGTTCGAAACTACCAGCTGTTCCA